>NW_017671884.1:27838-153389 GCF_001879085.1 Nicotiana attenuata
GAGGGGGTGACAAGTGTCGTGCTTTGAGGGTTCATGTGAGACACAAAGGTTGGCAAATATCAGTTCAGGAGCAATGCAACAAGTAGAGGGTGCTGGGTTTGAACGAGAAGAGGTATTTTCTGAAGGTCTACAAAGGAAGTGGTTAGTCCAGGAACAAGCAGGGTCTTCGAATGGAAATTAGTTATCATGACAAGTGAAGGAGCAATAGAACCTAGGGCCAAGGTCAATGGTTAAGTCAAGAAAGAACATCATATACACAAAGTGGGGGGCAATAGACGTGCTTTGGGGTTCATATGAGACACAAAGGTTGGGGAGGCACCAGTTCATGCAACGCAACAAATAGAAGATATTGGGTCTGAACGGAGAAAAGGAATTTTATGTGATGGGGACGACAGAGAAAAGGGTTAGTCCATAAACAAGTAAGGTCCTCGAGTGGAAGTTAGTCATCATGGGAAGCGAAGGAGCAATCGTAGCAAAGTCAAGGCCACAAACCAACCACCATGTTTAAACTCACAAGTTTTCTTTGTCCGAAACAGGGACGGAAGCATGTTCATACCAAAGCTGGGAAGCTTGAATTTTTCAAGTGTAATGCCCCAATTCTGCTTACGCAAAGGCTATTGAGAAGATCACACATCACCCCTAGGAGAAACACTTCCTAGTCGGGGTTTCCAAGTTATATTTTTCCATAGGAGACGCACTTCCTAAATTTAGAGTTCATTCATATGAGACGCACTTCCTAGTTTGAGTCATTGAAGTTTCACCCCTAGGAGACGCACTTGTTAGTCTGGGTCTTTCAGGATACACCTGTAGGAGATGCACTTCCTAAAATGAGTTTCACTCCTAGGAGATGTACTTCCTAGTTTTGGGTCATTTAAGTTTTTTCCTAGGAGACGCACTTCCTAGCTTGAGTCATTGGAATTTTACCCTAGGAGACACACTTCCTAATTTGAGCCATTGAAGTTTCACCCATTGGAGACGCACTTCCTAAATTTTTCATAGGAGACGCACTTCCTGGTTTGAGTCATTGAGATTTTCACCCATAGGAGACGCACTTCCTAAATTGATAGTTCATTCATAGGAGACGCACTTCCTAGTTTAAATCATTGAAGTTTCACCCATAGGAGATGCACTTCCTAAATTGAGAGTTCATTCATAGGAGACGCACGTCCTAGTTTGAGTCATTGAAGTTACACCTTTAGGAGACGCACTTCCTAAATTGACAGTTCATTCATAGGAGACGCACTTCCTAGTTTGAGTCACTGAAGTTTCACCCCTAGGAGACGCACTTCTTAGTCTGGGTCTTTCATGATACACCTGTAGGAGAGGCACTTCCTAAATTGAGATTTCACCCCTAGTAGACGCACTTCTTAGTCTGGGTCTTTCAGGATACACCTGTAGGAGATGCACTTCCTAAATTGAGTTTCACCCCTAGGAGATGTACTTCCTAGTTTTGTGTCATTTAAGTTTATTCCTAGGAGACGCACTTCCTAGCTTGAGTCATTGAAATTTTACCCTAGGAGACGCTTTTCCTAGTTTGAGCCATTGAAGTTACACCTTAGGAGACGCACTTCCTAAATTGAGAGTTCATTCATAGGAGACGCACTTCCTAATTTGAGTCATTGAAGTTTCACCCCTAGGAGACGCACTTCTTAGTCTGGGTCTTTCATGATACACTTGTAGGAGACGCACTTCCTAAATTGAGATTTCACCCCTAAGAGACGCACTTCCTAGTCTGGTTTATTGAAGTTTTACCTGTAGGAGACGCACTTCCTAGTTTGGTTCAGTCAAGTTTTACCCCTAGGAGACGCACTTCCCAGTTTGGTTCATTCAGGTTTTATTTTTAGCAGACGCATTTGCAAGTCAAAGTTTTTTGTTTTTACTCATAGGAGACGCACATCCTAGTCTAATCTTTAGTTTACTCATCATTGAATCAATAGTATAAGTGGTTTACAATTTTGCTACCAACTCACAAATCTTCCTAGTACAAACTGGGGCAGAAAATTTCGTTTGTTTTGTTTGTTTTGATTGCTGGCACCCATATAGAAAACCAGGGAACACATTTCAAGTTTCAGCAATCAGGTGCCCACCTGGAGAACAAGGGAATACATTTCAAGTTCAGCAATCAGACGCCCACCTGGAGAACAAGGGAATACATTTCAAGCTCCAGAAGTTAGGAGCCCGCCTGGAGAACAGAGGCATACATTTCAATTTTCAGCAGTCAGGACCCCGCCTGTAGAATAGAGGGAGTACAATTCAAATTTTAGCTTTCAAATTCTTATTTGGTAATATGATGCCCAGCCGCCAAACTGGGGCAGAAAATTTTCTTTGTTTCTTGTTTATTTTGTTGAAGTTAGGAGCCCGCCTGGAGAACAGAGGCATATATTTGAAGTTTAAGAAGTCAGGAGCCCGCTTGGAGAACAGAGGCATATATTTCAAGTTTCAGAAGTCAGGAGCCTGCCTGGAGAACAGAGGCATATATTTCAAATTTCAGAAGTCAGGAGCTCGCCTGGAGAACTGAGGCATATATTTCAAATTTCAGAAGTCAGGAGCCCGCCTGGAGAACAGAGAATATTTCAAGTTTCAGAAGTCAGGAGCCCGCCTGGAGAACAGAGGCATACATTTCAATTTTCAGCAGTCAAGACCCCGCCTGTAGAACAGAGGGAGTACAATTCAAATTTTAGCTTTCAAATTCTTATTTGGTAATATGATGCCCAGCCACCAAGCCGGGGCAGAAAATTTTCTTTGCTTTTGTCTATTTTGTTGAAGTCAGGAGCCCGCCTGGAGAACAGAGGCATATATTTCAAGTTTCAGAAGTCAGCAGCCCGCCTGGAGAACAGAGACATACATTTCAGGTTTCAGAAGTCAGGAGCCCGCCTGGAGAACAGAGGCATATATTTCAAGCTCCAGAAGTCAGGAGCCCGCCTGGAGAACAGAGGCATACATTTCAGGTTTCAGATGTCAGGAGCCGCCTGGAGAACAGAGGCATACATTTCACGTTTCAGCAGTCAGGAGCCCGCCTGGAGAACAGAGGACTACATTTCAAGTTTCAGCAGTCAGGAGCCCGCCTGGAGAACAGAGGACTACATTTCAAGTTTTACCGATCGAGCATCACTCGGAGAAAGGGCAAAACATCTTAGATCACAATTCAAGGCAACAACAAAAGGATGTCACCGGGAGAATACAAGTCAACAAGGCAACAAGAACCACGAGAGCAAGTTTGAAGATATAGATAGGATCTTTTGTAATTCATAGATCATAGCTTAGTCTAGTTTCTTTTATTTTTGACATGGTGTAATAAGGGGGTTCAGTAAGCAGTAGCAGCAGCAATAGCAACAGTGAAATCACAGCTTCATGATAGTCCCAGCTACCAGACCTTCCCGAACTACACTGACCTGATTCCGTTTTAGCCAAGGATATGTAGGCAACCTCAGAAGCAGGATGCGGTCAAATCTTCCAAAATGCTTCACACGGAGTATTAAAACGGGCAAAAATCGCTCGTATTCGCTCACTTATCTTTGCACGAAAACTCTTCGTGTTTCCGAGCAAAGAGGGGTAGCTGTGAGCACGTGATTTTTGCCCTATATGAATTACTCCCATAAATTCAAAACAAAATAACTTCTTTCATTATTTGCAATTTTGGGGATTTTTATGACACTTTTGTTAATTGTTTGCCTTTGTCTGTGCATTTTAATTCATAAAAATATAAAATATATTGCATTCTGTATTTAGGATTTAATTTTATATTTTTAGGTTAATTAGCAATTTAGTTGTCTTATAAAAATCACAAAAAAATTGACTCATTTCGCATTTTTATCTTTTTAACTTTGAATTTTGTAGCTCTTTTAATTTGGGAACTATTTAATTGTTGTAAATATTTTGTTGAGTAATTAGTTTAATTTGGGAATTTAATTTAAGTTTAGGAGTTAAGTTAGGATTTAAATTGATTTGAAAAAAAAACAAAAAAAAAACAAAAAAAAGAAAACAATTGAATTTAAGAGTGAAGAATTAAGAAGGTTGTTTTTGGGCCAAATTCGCATCAGCCCAGTTAATTTCGTACCAAACCCGTCTCAGACCCAGCCCCAAAACCCAGGCCCAAATTGACCCCTACCCGGTCCAAATTGGTTAGTCTCTCAGACCATCCAAACGACATAGTATAAAGCCAATACTACATCGTTTTGAGTTTCTTCAAAGCAAATTAATCTAGGCCCTCCATCTCCCAGCATCCAACGGCCAGCATGCCATCTCCCATTCCCTTAAAACTGTCCGAAAAAAATGCTTCAGAGACTATTTGGACTCTTCCATGCCCATCTCTCTCGTCTCTCTCCTATATCCTAACCCTAGTCAACCCTAGGTTCCGCCATTGTTACAGAAGTGAAGAAGTTTCCACCTTCACCCAAAATCAGGCTCTACAACCACCACCCCTCCCTAAATCCTAGTCCATCGTTACTCCTCCCCAAATCCCCACCAAATCAACCCGATTTTGAATCTGAAAACACAAGAAGAAGAGCTCCCGTCAAGCCTTCAGTTCCTTTGAGCGATAGGGTTCGAAATGAGTATTGACCATGTTTTTTCTTTGAGAACATTCGGTTAATATTCGTTTCAAATCAAATCGAAGCCATAGAGTTCATCAAGTGTGGTCTGGGCGACTGTGAAGGTATTATGTCTGTCTGTTCTCCGTCATCCTCCTTCGTTCGTTCAAATTATTTGGGTTCATTTTCTGTTGTTACTTCTTCGTCTCTTTGTTGTTTTCTTCTTTTCATTTTTGGCCCTTGTGTTTCTGTTTTAATTCGTATAAATGATAGCTTTGAGTTAATTTTGATTAATCCTGTTAAATGGTTAGAACCACTTCGGTTTGTGAGTCTTAAAATTGAGTAGGTTCTTTTGAGGGACATTGTTTATTAATGGGGTTTGGGTCAGAATTTTTGGGGTCTCAGATTGTTCATAAGCTGGGTATAGTTCTTTGGGCCCTCGATTTACTTCGGCCAGTCCCAACAACAGCTTTTGAGCTCTGGTCTAGCATGACCCATGGTCAGACTGGTTTGGGAGAGTAAATAACATTAGTTAAAAGGGGTAATTTGGGGATTGTAGTTGAAGGAATCTTACTATAACTAACTGGGAAGCTTCTAGGAAAGAGGGGAAGGGGGTAGCTCAGTAATTGGGTTAAATTTAGGGGTGTTAATTGAACAAGATTAAATTTGGGGAAGGGCAATTGTCAAAATTGTGATTTCATTTCTGCTGCCCTAACACCTTCCTATAAAAGGCCCCATTAGCTGAATTTGGGGGAGAGATCAGATGGTGAGAAAAATCAAAAGCGGCTAACAAAAAGATAAAAAAAAATACAAAAAAAATGCAGAAGAGTTTACTGTTGGATTGAATTTGAATGTTTTGCCTCTTTTCCTTCAATTTCTGAAATACAATGGATTTGTCTCATTGAGTTGTTGTTTCTTTTCTCCTTTGATTTCTGAAGCTTTTAACGTCTGAATTACCTCTGATCCCTGAGGTTTTGAAATGGATGGGTTTAGTGTAAGTCTATGTGTTTAAAAGGAGTTTTGGTTTGAAGTTTGTGGAAAGGGCTGTTTCATTGGTTTCTTCTTACGATTTCTTCAATTCTGATCCCTGAAATGGCTTTCAAAACTATCTGGGCTGAGATGAATGGGATCTGGTGTTGAAGTTTATTGTTTGAGCACCAGTTTTGTTGGTTTAAAGCTGTTTCCTGGGTTTAGTTCTACTACTGGGCCTTGCTGTTGTTACTGTTGAACTTCTTGCTCCTTTTCCATTTTTCAGGTATGCCCAATAACACCATGGTCATCATCTAAATGTAGTCGAAGTTGGGATTTGAGTTTGGAATAAGAGATGCAGCTGTTCATATCGAATCTTACTTGTTTTCTTTACTTACGTGCATACTGTAATACCCAACATTAGAAATGCCTTGATTAGCATGTTGATAGGTATACTTATGGATTGCAGTCGAAATTTAGATCATGTTAGCTTGATGCAATGTTGCTTTCTCATAATCATGTTGCTGTGCTTTGAAATTAGCTTTGGATCTTTGCCTTGTGTGTTTCATATTTAGGTTTGTTTCCGTGGTTTGGGTTTATGCTAATGAACGAATCAGTTGCATGGATACTGATTAATTTGTAGGCCTTGATTAAGTTGGTTTTGGAGTTGCAAGCTTAGTATTAACCTTGCTTGTCTACTGACCCTTTCCCCCTAAACTTGGCAATCAAATGATGAGTTGTAGTGTATAGATTTAAGGTTTATGAGGCCATTGGCTGCTTTTAGTCTTCATATCGTGATTTTAACTTTGATTTGAACAATAAGATACAGTCTCATGAATGGTTCAATTGTGGATTTGATTCGTTAATTGTTGGGTGTGTTCAAACTAATTTGATCCGCAAGTGCAAGTGCAAATTTGATAGTTCAGGCGCTGCTAGGACTCGATCTGAGGTTGGACGTTAAGGTCCTTTTGTTTGTCCCACTTGGGCTTAATGTGGGCCCAAAGCCCTGGAGTTGGTCGCTGGAAATGGCAGTATCAGCCATACATGATTTTTTTGCTGGGCCAGGTTCATTCTCCTTATTGGCCCAAATTCTTGATCTGAGTTTTTTAGTAACGACCCAGGTGGTCCCCGTGTCCTTTAGTCGATTAATCAGCCCTTTTTGGAATAATAGGGGTTAGCCATATTACAATACCCAATAACGCACAGTTTCCATGAATTAACGTAGAACCCTTTAAATTAAAAGTGAGGCGTGCCATGCCAAATAAAAATGACAATTGCGTGGCCCTCATTTTAATTCTGTATTGATCCTTAGATTCCGAGGGGTGCCATTTAGCAAATTCCATGGCCCTCGCAAGGTGGAAACGTGTAGTTGCTTTAGGAACGCAATTTAAATAATTTTACCTTCCTAAATGCGGGTGCACATTTATGTGACCCAAATCCAAATCCCAACGAAGTCGAAATGTGTCAAAAATCGCGGGTGCATTTATGTGACGCGGTTCGAGACGTGTTTTCACGACGTTGCAATTCTCTTAAAATAATAATAATAAAAGCGGTTCAAAGTTAAAAGCACATAGATTAAAACATGTACTAAAATCAAACAAGCCACATATGACAGTTGAGCGACCATGCTAGAACCACGGAGCCCGGGAATGCCTAACACCTTCTCCCGGGTTAACAGAATTCCTTGCTCGAATTTCCGAATCGCGGACTGTTAAACAGAATCATAATTTCCTCGGTTCGGGATTCAACCGGTGACTTAGGACACCATTAATCTCCCAAGTGGCGACTCTGAAATCTTAATAATAAATTCCGTTACGATTGTCCTTTAAGTGGAAAAACTCCTTTATTATACCCTTTCCGGGTGTCGCGAAAAAGGAGGTGTGACAAGTAATACCCGACTTGAGCCAACTTTGCTTGCACAATATGAACACCATTGGACTTGAGAAAGCCAATTAGGGCAAAGTCACTCAAACTACCGAGAGGTATAGAGTGAGTAGTTTCGTGCATTGGCTATATCACGATCCCAACTATAACCATTTTGCCCTAAGTTTTAGATCCTGTTAGGTACTCACCTAGGAGTAAGTCACTTCCCTAGTGCCTTTCCATCAATTAAGAAAACCTTACAAAAATATCATACTTAGTCTAATTACTTGCATCATTAGTATAAAAATTAGAATAGTGAACAAACAAGAATGATTGGAAGTGCAATTGAAAACATAGCACATTGCTAGATTAGATAGGAATCCAATTCCAAATCTTTCTTAGCTCTCTGTGGATTCGATCCCGACTTATCGGGTAAAAGCTACATCGACCGCTCTTGCCACTCTATAGTGGTGTAGGATCGGCCTCGATCAAAATGCATAGAACAATTTCCTTGTGCCCACTGCCCACCACCTGCCTGCCTTCTACGCGATCACATAATCCCACTCGCGATCGCGAAGCACTGCCTCCTCCTAGGCTTCACGAACGTGCACCCCTAATCGCGAAAGCGATGAGTAAATGGCCAAACATCTCCACAGACATTCGTGAACGCGGCCCATTCCTTGTGAACGCGATGATGGGCGCACCCGACCTCAGAAAATAGTAGCTCAACATGGCGAAATGACCTGTAATCCCTCCGAAACACACCCAAGGCTCCCGGGAACCCGTCCAATCACACCAACAAGTCCCAATACATGACACAAACCTGCTAAAGGCCTCAAATCACACAAAATCGAAACTACGAATCGATGATCATAATACTTCTTTAAAGTCTCAATCTTCCAAACTTCGATGAACGTGTCTGAATCATATCAAAACATTCTAAAATGACTCCAAACTTTACGCACAAGTCACAAATCACGATACAAACCTATCCCAAGGCTCAGAACCCCAAACGGAAATTGATAACACTAAAGTCCTCTTCAAACCAACCATAAGAAATTCTTAAACTTTCAAATTGCCAACTTTCTACAATAAGCGCTGAAATGCTCCCGGACCACCGGATACTCAACCCGAACATACGCCCAAGTCCGAAATCATCACACAAACCTATTGGGACTTCAAATGTCGATTCCGAGGTCGCTTACTCAAAAGTCAAACCTTAGTCAATTCTTCCAACTTAAAGCTTCCGAAATTAGAATATTTCCTCCGAATCAACTCCGAACTTACTAAAATCCAATTCCGACCACACGTACAAGTCATAAAACATGAAGTGAAGCTAATCGAGTCCTCAAACCATCGAACGATGCGGTAGATCTCAAAACGACGGGCCGGCTCGTTACATTTTGATTCCTCTATTGATGATGAATTTGTTTCTTATCTTAATTAGGGATTTGAATGTATTAAAGATGAAGAAGGCAACAAACAACTTTTGGCATGGTGGAGGGAGCGTGGAAAGGCATTTCTAACACTTTCAATAATGGCCCGAGATATACTGGCTATTCAATTATCATCACTAGCATTAGAGAGAGCTCTTAGTGCCGCAAGATTTCAAGACAGCGATCAAGACATTCATTAGCAGAGGACAGCCTAGAGATTTCCATCATATTAAGAGATTGGATTTGTAACAACCCGACCGGTCATTTTACTTTCTAGATCCCCATTCCCCTAATTAAGACTCCCCGTATGTGCTTTTACTGTTTTGTGACCTGTGGGGATGGTTGGTTTAGGTTTGGAAGGGTTCAGGTTAGAATCGGAACACCTAGTTCCTTAATAGTTGCCTATAATGGTTAAATTTGACTTGAGTCAACATTTTGAGTAAACGACCTCAGGATTTCAAGGTCCCAATAGGTTTGTATGATGATTTTGGACTTGGGCGTGTGTTCGAATCGGGTTTCGGATGACCCGGGAGCATTTCGACACCTAATATTAAAAGTTGGCGCATTGAAGGTTTTTCAAGTTCTTTAAGTTTGGTTCCGAATAGACTGTTGTGTTATCAAGGTCCATTTGGGATTCTGAGCCTGAGAATAGATCCGTATGGTGCTTTATGATTCGCACGCAAAATTTGACGTCCTTCCGAATTGATTTTATAGGAATCGAACGCGCGGAAGATTTTTTAGAAGTTTTGAGTTTCATGTTGGATTCATGCGTTCTAGGCATCCTATTCGTGGGTTTTGATGTTATTTTATTGTTTCGATCGTGCAAGCGAGTTCGTATTATGTTGATGGATGTGTGAGTGTAATTGGATAGGGTCCCAGGGGCCCCGAATGCTAAACGGATTGGAATCAACTTAGTGTTGGACATGGGGGACTGCTGGTGGCTTCAGGTCTGGTGCGATCGCACATGCGTGGAATTGGCCGCAGGTTCGAGCTCACAGAAGCAGCCCAATGCTCGCAGAAGCAGCCTGGTGTAGGCTGAGTAGTAGTCACAAAAGCAAAATGTTTTCCGCATCTGCGAGCTCATGGGTGCGAGGAAAATGGTCACAGATACGAGCGAGGCCAGGAAGGCCTGGGGGCACAGGAGCGGAAGTTTCTCCACAGGCGCGAGTGCACAGGTGCGGACAGATTCCATAGAAGCGGATGCGCAGGTGCGCGCGTTTCTCCACAGATGCGGACTTGGCAAATCTTGGTGAGAACCAAACCTGCGATAGATTTTCCGCAGGTGCGGTGTCGCAAGTGCGACCCTAGGTCCACAGAAGCGGGAGTCACTGGGCAATGATAGGTTTTTAATCCGAGACTTGGGCCATTTTTACTCATATTTATTTGGTTTTGGGCGACTTTGAGAGTACATTTGAGGGGAATTCTCATGAACATCCTAAGGTAAGTAACTTCCACCCATTTTCAAGTTAATTGTGCGGATTTTAGGTATATTAAACATGGAAAATTTGTGAAAACTTGTGGGATTTGAGAAGAACCTAGGGTTTTGGTAAATTTGGGATTTGATCACGAATTTGGTGGTGGAAATGGGAGAAAATTATATATTTGAGTTCTGGAGTTCATGGGTAACAATTATATTTGAAAATTTCCGGAATTCGGGCACATGGGCCCGGGGTGAATTTCATTAATCTTCCAAAATGGGTTGGTTAACCATTATAAGAGCTAAATATGAACTTTTGAGCATATATTTACGAGTTTATATGAATTTTGATTAGTTTCGGAGTCCTCGGCGTCGTTTGAAGGGTTCTAGTGAGGTTGGAGAGCCGGATTGAGGACTTAGATTGATGTAAGTTTCTTGTCTAACCTTGTAAGAGGGAACTTATCCCCTTAGGCGTATTATTGTTGTGTGCTACTTGTGTGGGGAGCTATATACGCACGAGGTGACGAGAGTCCGTACGTAGATATATTTTATGATATGTCTGGGAAGACTTAGATTCACATCATGCTTTTAATTGTATTGTTATAGCCTATCATGTTATTAAGTGTCTTGATTAGAGCTGAGACTGGGGATTTAAATTGGAATGATCGACTTAATATCACGACCCAAAACCCAATATAGGTCGTGATAGCGCCCAACGTCGCCATTAGGCAAGCCAATGGTGAACTATCACATTAATTGTTCATTTTATCACTTTCAAAATCATGAATTTTATTAACTAAGGAAATTTACGCCTTTAAAATCATGGGTACATACATAATTAGTAATGCATAAAAATAAAAAGTGATAATAAAATACGAATCTATAAGAATCAACTAGAATACCCCAAAACCCGGTGTCACAAGTGCATGAGCATTTACTAAGGAGTACAATAATAATACAACATCAGCAGCTGCACCTACGCGCCAAGACATCCACCAAATGAACCTGTCAGATCCTGCACATTTAGTGCAGAAGTGCAGCATGAGTACGTAAATCAACGCGTACCCAGTAAGTATCTAGCCTAACCCTAGAGAAGTAGTAACGAGTGGTCGACATCGACACTTACTAGTGGTCCAATAAATCAGTATGATAAATCATAAACAGATATGAAGCATAATAGTAGCAATGAGGTAAAAAAATCTGTAACTAACATAATCTTTCAAAAATTCTTTTAACGATATAACTTTTTTAACTCGTATCCTATCTCAACAGCTCGGAAAATATCAAGTGCCAATATCAAACGGATAAGGGATACCATATAAAATGACAGGCATCAGCGGAAGGATAATCTCATGAATATTCGAACTGCTAGCGATATAACGCATGATTATGCCGAGGTCGTATGGTCCGATCCAGAGTGGTGTGTACATTGCCGAGTGTCGACCGGCACGAACCAGAGAAACATCTCAATATATTGCCGAGGCATTTGGCCTGCTCCATAAGAAAGGAAGAAACTTATCGAATTACGAGTCACGTGCTTACAAAACAAATGCAGGTGAATATACCCCTTTCCGTTTATCAATTATCTTGGCAATGATAAATCTTGGCCTAATATATATACATATACATATATATATATATATATGTTTCTAAATCAATTAGAATTATAAATTTAATTAATTAAGCTTGCAAAAATGAGTTCAAATATTACATAATAAAATCCTAAGTCTATCCGGACCTAAACATGTTTTAACTACGTGCGGACTCTCCTCACCTCGTGCTTACGTAGCACCTACAACTAGTAGCACATAACAATTACATCACTTAGGGGGTAGTTTCCCCCTCACAAGGTTAGACGAGAGACTTACCTCGCTCCAAAGTTCCGTAACCGGCTCCAATGTCTCTCTAACTCTTCAATTCAAGCCAAACGATCCGAAACTAGTCAAACAATGTGCAAATCTATCAAAATATACTCCAAATGCGTATAATTTAACAATTTATAAAAATTTCCAACTCCGCACGAAAAGTCAACAAAGTCAACCTTCGGGCCCACGTGCCCGGATTCCGAAATATTTTCGAAGATGAACATTACCCATGACACCACGAACTCAAATATATAATTAATTCCAAATTCCATTTCCAAAATCGTGGTCAAAATCCAAAACTACCAATTCCTAGATTTTCTTCCAAATCCCACAATTTCTACAAACATTCATGAATTTACAAGCCCAAATTCATATATTTAACTCACAACTTGTATAAATCACTTACCTCATGATTGAAGATGAAAATGGTACTCCAAAATTGCTCCAAGGTCGACTCCTATGGAAGAAATGAAACGAAAATGAGACAAACCCCCGTACTTAAGAAAGCATTCTGCCCACGGATTTTCCACACCTGTGGAACAGTAGCCGCACCTGCGGCGTCACTTGCGACCAAAACTTCGCTTCTGTAGAAAAGCACTGCAGGTCTGCCTTCGCACCTTCAGAAAAGTTCCGCTTCTGCGCAAGTGCAGGTGTGATCCAAGCTTCCGCTTCTACGCTGCCTTCCGCTTCTGCGATCGAGGATTCCGCTTCTGCGGACGTGCAGATGCGCGCAACATTTCGCTTTTGCGGCTCCCCACTTCCAGTCCAAATTTCTCTTTTGCGACCAAAGTGTCGCATCTGCGGGCTCGCATCTACGACCAGCCTTCCGCAGATGCGGACACACCAGAACCTTTGCCATTAGCCTTAACCAAAAATGATCTAAAATGATTTGAACCTCGTCCTAAATTTATCCGAGCCACTCGGGACCCTGTCTGAATATATCAACAAGTCCTATAACATCACACGAACCTACTCGAGGCCTCAAATCACATCAAACAACGTCGATATTGCGAATCGCACCTCGAATCAAACTTATGAATTTTGAAGTCTTCCAATTTCCAAAACTTATGCCGAAACATATCAAATTAATTCGGAATGAACCCAAATTTTGCACACAAGTCCCAACTGACATAACGAAGCTATTCCAAGGCTCGAAATCCCAAACGGACATCGATAACACCAAAGTCCACTTTAGGTCAAACTTAGGAATTTCTAAAACTTTCAAAATGCCAACTTTCCAACAAGACTTAGGACCAAATTCCAACATCCAAATTGCTCTATAAGACCTGATTCTAACATACGAACACCGTATCGATCTCCACATGCTGAGCCAACACATGATCATGCACCCATGACGATACCACACAATGCACCGCATAACTCATTTGCCCATGGTAACCTCCGCAAAGCACAAGAACTGCATATTCACTAACCCAATGTTCGTAGTATACCTCATAATGCATATAAGCCCTTATCCAACCCTAGTAGTACTACAACGATGAAAACGACACGTAGAAGCCTATAACCACTTGTCAAACCAAAATTTCTTGAAGTTCCTCCATTTGACCAGAATTGTTACCTCATTATGAATTGAATAATGACATTCTCTCTTTAATATACCTTACATAAATCTGAATGCACTGATTCTAGGTCCAATAACCTCGTCTCACCCAGTACAAGATGCTCATGTAATAAGCCACCTCAAACACTGACTAAAATCTCGCATGACGCCATCATTGTGCCAATAAGCTATAGCTCGAATATGACACATAAGGAAGAACGAACTCTAGCAATGAAATACCCAGTCCGCAAAACGAATAAAATTGCTAACAGATGCAATAAACCTTTCTCGGGGACGAGAAACAAGACACACAAAAATAAGTATAGGGAACCGTACTCGACATCTCACTGTTGCGGCATGCAACCCGATCCACATATGATGCCGTTGCGGCGTGCAACCCGATCCAAACATGACATCATTGCAGCGTGCCACCCGGTCTAAACAATATACATATGGCAGCGTGCCACCAATCCAAACAATATACCCATGGCGGCGTGCCACCCGATCCACACATAATAATCAATAAGGAAATACCCATTAAGCCGAAATGCTTATACTTACGAAATGCCCGAATATTGACCACAAGCAGGCCAAGTGCATAATAGAACCTCAGGGAGACGGATAGCTCCGTACGCTACAAAAACCCAAGCACGACTAAGGTGTAATAAATGACCTGCATCTCGAGAGCCATCTTGCTCATATAACACCACCACCTACACGGGATCAAAACACTTGTGCGAATAACCAAGCCGCCGCAAACCACATGGCATAATAGAGTATTACATAGAATAGCTAACGACAAGAACAACATCCAACACCAGAAGAGTCCTCCATAGGTAATGCTAGGCTGAATGAACACATCCGACCTGAGGTAGAGCACACATTCATATTAGATCTTCCAACGGACCTCACATTGATTCCGATCATCCCATATTGGGCCAACAAAAATTCTAAAGATCCACAATGACACATATGAGCAGCCGTCCAATCCGGAACAAACTCCCACAGTCGACAACCAAAGGAATAGAGTGCCTTTCAGTCATAAACTCTCACATTAGCGATAGTACCAGAATCCCTATACTTGGTTTCAATATTTAACAATCAAGTGACTAACATGTCACACTTATACAATTTTCCCATGGGATACGCTCCCACGACCTTCCGCACCAGGTAGCAAACTATGCACCTTCATACCACCAACCGTACTAATTCTGTAAAGCAAATCAAGAATCCGCAAATCAATATATAATGCCTCTTACACAGGACACCGTTCTCAGGCGACACTAAGATGGCGTCGGCATACTTTAAACATCTGAAATCCTCCCTGCTCATCCGAGCTCGTAACATTCCTATCAACACCGAGCTGCAACCTTGATCCTCAACTTCCGATTCCCGTGCCTCTCAGTGCACCTATCATGCCGCTACGCAAAGTACAAGAATTCATCACAACCCCTGAAATACTAGTAGAATGAACACTTCATTGGCCAGAAACCTTTCACTTAACTCATTTCGGAAGAACCATTGCAACACGCAACTGAATTCCCATAACCGCAGAAAATACAAATCTCAAGTCATGGTTTGAACCGTCATAACTCTTCCGGGATCCATTTACACATAACAAGGCTATTTGAAATCAAATACCTCCCAAATCAATCAAATTATGGTGGTTCTCAAGCCAGCACGTACAACCACAAACCACCTGTATAACTTAACCCGCCGAAGGAACTGAGCATTGCTACAATCATGTTGATTCAAACCATTACTAACCGACCCATCTTCTTCCCATTTACTCTTGACTTGCCTTAGAAATAATAATATCTCCATCCAAAAAGGTAACGAAACTCAACAACACTCATTCCGAGTGATCCAATTTGCAAGACAACATCGCCTCAATACCCATGGACCATCCCATACCCTCCTCATGCGTCCAATAGCATCTTCAACTGGCACACCCATTCTGAAAGATCCTCTACGAATTCGGAGTCATTTTCTTCCATCTCTCTAATATCGCACCGCAGACCCCCGGTGCTAACATAGAAACACTCCAAGTCCTTTTATAACCCACAACAAAACTCAATTCTTAACCACACAATGGACCCAAAATCCTTAGACACTGCGCTTAAGTTCTTGAACCCATTAGAACCACTAATGAGAGTCACCCACTCTGACTTGGTCTCGAATATATATATAATTCAACTCTAGTGCGCTGATAGCACATGAACACTCCTAAAGAAGCAACCGGATAAATTCTTTTCCTTGTACATCACATCCACAATAAGCACAAACTCTAAGTCTTCCCAAAACCTGAACATGAATCGATAAGGCGAAATATAACACACACTCATCAAGTTCTTTGCTCGAATTACCCCTGATGTTTTCTTTTCTTACTCATAAATAATCCCACCAATGCATTGATAACCAGAAATTGCATAAGCAGACAACCATGCGATCCAATCATAGATGGTGGGATCCCCCACTTAGCTTTAAGCTATAATCACATAAATGTAGAACCCACAAAGATTCCCCACTCTCAATTACCATGATCTCGCACTGTTAACCCGCCAAATTTCTCACAATCTCTTGTTAAAATTTTCATGAACATTCCGAATTATCAGCCACGATCGCATATTCGACCTTCTGCCAAGTAGTAAGTAGAACTACTCATAGACACTTCATCATAATCACGTAACCGCTAACCTGCTCACAGGCTTGTGGAATTCTATACCGACATCTTCCAACGATGTTGCACTAGGTACAACCACCATGAAATTAGTAAACCCTCATGAGCCTGTGCTCGTCCACCAGCTGTAAGATTCTGTTCGTTCCCCATTGACATCAACTGAAAGTCCGACAATACATTCTAAACTCGAAGTCACGTCGCATCCCATAACGATAATCAAGCTTTTACACCCCTCTTCATTCCAAGCAAACTCCTCTCTGTCATATTCAATCTTCCTCAGCACAGTAGCCACCATCCCATATAAAATCCGTAGACCTAATCAATGTCCACCATGATCCCCAAATCGCTCTAAACTTCAACAAAGTATATTGCTATCCCACCACGGAATCCATACACTACTCTTCCACCCCCAATTTGTTACTCCATCAACCAAAACCTGAACATCCATAATCTGATTGCATTTCCTATATTGGAATTAAATGCCGAACCTCTAAACCATGAACCAAGAAATCTTCCTTTCGAGTCATTCACTGCCACAACCCATAAATGGGCAACCTACCATTCATAACAACACATCACGATAACAATGCACAAAATTATAACAATCTATGCATAGACTCAAAACCCTAGGCAATACTGATACAGGGCTGAAATGGTAGAACACCCTTCCACAAGACGATGATAATAACTCGCTCGAATACACAGAGAGAAACATCCTGCACCATATCTGCAATACCACTACAAAGATGTCCAATCGATAACAAGCGCTCTACATCGCATAAGATTGAGTAGGAAGGAAATGAAGGCATAAGGTTGAATGGAATCAAATCGCACACCGAGGAATCAAGAAGGGAAGTGCTCCTAACAGCCGTGTAGCCTCTCGAGGATAAGTAAAGACGTCTCCATACCAACCCGCAAGACTCTACTAGACTTGCTCATGACTCGTGAGACCCAAGTGAACCTAAAGATCTGATACCAATCTGTCACGACCCAAAATCCACTATAGGCCGTGATGGCACCCAACGTCGTTGTTAGGAAAGCAGGTGAACTATCACGTTAATTGTTCATTTTATTACTTTCGAAATCATGAACTTTATTAAGTAAGAAAATTTACGCCTTTAAAATCATGGATACATACATAATTAGTAATGCATAAAAATAAAAGGTGATAATAAAATGTAAATCTGCAAGCATCACCTAGAATAACCCAAAACCCGGTGTCATAAGTACATGAGCATATACTAAAGAGTACAATAATAATACAACATCTGTCTGGAATGTAAATAAGACAGAATAAAGTAAATTGTACGATGGAGACTCTGTGGGCTGCGATACATAGCCTGGAATATAGCTCACCATAAAATCTCCTCAGCAGCTGCGGCTACGCGCCAGGACATCTATCAAATGAACCTGTAAGATCCTGCACATTTAGTGTAGAAGTGCAGCATGAGCACGTAAATCAACGCGTATCCAGTAAGTATCTAGCCTAACCCTAGAGAAGTAGTGACGAGGGGTCGACATCGACACTTACTAGTGGTCCAATAAATCAGTATGATAAATCATAAATAGATATGAAGCACAACAGTAGCAGAGAGGTAAAAAACTATAACAAACATAATCTTTTCAAATTTCTTTTAACGATATAAATTTTTCAATTCGTATCATATATCAACAGCTCGAAAAATATCAAACGCTAATATCAAATGGATAAGGGATACCATATAAAATGCCATGCATAAGTGGAAGGATAATCTCGTGAATATTTGGACTGCTAGCGATATAACACATGATTATGCCGAGGTCGTACGGCCCGATCCAGAGTGGTGTATACATTGCCGAGGGTCGACCGGCACAAATCAGAGATGTATCTCAATATGCTGCCAAGGCGTTCGGCCCGCTCCATAAGAAAGGAAGAAACTTATCGAATTACGAGTCACGTACTTACAACATAGATACAGGTGCATAATAGTGAACATACCCCTTTCTGTTTATCAATTATCTTGGCAACAACTCAAGGTGATAAAGTTCGTCCTAATATATATATATATATATATATATATATATATATATATATATATATATATGTTTCTAAATCAATTTCTATTATAAATTCAATTAATTAAGCTAGCAAAAATGAGTTCAAATAATTAAAATATTACATGATAAAGTCCTAAGTCTACCGGGACCTAAACATGCTTTAGCTACGTACGGACACTCGTCACCTCGTGCGTACATAGCACCCACAACTAGTAGCACATAACTATTACAACACCTAGGGGGTAGTTTCCCCGTCACAAGGTTAGACAGGAGACTTACCTCGCTCCAAAGTTCCATTACTGGCTCCAATACCTCTCTAACTCTTCAATTCAAAGCCAAACGATTCGAAACTAGTCAAACAATGTGCAAATCAGTCAGAATATACTCCAAATGCGAATAATTTAACAATTTATAAAAAAAATCAACTCCGCTTGAAAAGTCAACAAAGTCAACCTTCGGGCCCACATGGCCGGATTCCGAAATTTTTTTGAAGATGAACATTACCCATGACACCACGAACTCAAATATATAATTTATTCCTAATTCCATTTCCAAAATCGTGGTCAAAATCCAAAATTACCAATTCCTAGATTTTCTTCCAAATCCCACAATTTCTACAAACATTCTTGAATTTACATGCCCAAATTCATATATTTAACTCAAAACTTGTAGAAATCCGCACCTGTGGTACAGTAGACGCACCTGCGGTGTCGCTTTTGCGACCAAAACTTCGCTTCTGCGGAGAAGCACTAGAGGCCGGCATTCGCACCTGCGGAAATGTTCCGCTTCTGCGAAAATGCAGGTGTGATCCAAGCTTCCTCTTCTGCGCTGCCTTCCGCTTCTGTGATCGAGGATTCCGCTTCTGCAGACGCGCAGATGCTCCCAACATTCCGCTTTTGCGGCTCCCCCCTTCCAGTACAAATTTTGCTTCTGCGACCAAAGTGCCGCATCTGTGGGCTCGCATCTACGACCAGCCCTACACATATGCGGACACACTGGAACCTCTGCCATCAACCTTAACAAAAAATGATCCGAAACGATCTAAACCTCATCTGAAACTCATCCAAATCACTCGGGACCCCATCCGAATATACCAACAACTCCTATAACATAACATGGACCTATTCGAGGCCTCAAATCACATCAAACAACGTCAAAATTGAGAAGTGCACCTCAAATCAAACATTTGAATTTTCAAGTCTTCCAATTTCCAAAATCGTGTCGAACATATCAAATCAACCCGGAATGAAAATAAATTTTTTAGATAAGTCCTAACTGACATAACGAACTATTCCAAGGCCCGTAATCCCAAATGGACATCGATAACACCAAAGTCCACTTCAAGTCAAACTTAGGAATTTTTAAAATTTCAAAATGCCAACTTTCCACAATAAGCGTCGTAATGCTCCCCGGCGACCTGATACTCAACCCGAACATACGCCCAAGTCCAAAAGCATCATACGAACATATTGGAACCTTCAAATCCTGATTCCGAGATCGTTTACTCAAAATTCAAAGCTTAGTCAACTCTTCCAACTTAAACTTCCGAATTGAGAATTTTCCTTCTGAATCAATTTCGAACTTCCCACAATTCAATTCCGACAGCACGTACAAGTCAAGATACATGAAGTGAAGCTAATAAAGGCATCAAACTGCCAAACGACGTGCTAGAGCTCAAAACGACCGATCGGGTCATTACATTTCTTATTTTAGAAAATTGGTAATACTTGATAAATTATAAAAATCCATGTTTTCTTGTCTCGCTGCCTCGGCAATATGATAACACCACTCTTATTGGATCGGGAAATTTGCCTCAGCAGTATGATAACACCACTCTTATGGGATCGAGTCGTTTGCCTCGGCAGTATGATAACACCACTCTTATGGGATCGAGTCGTTCGCCTCAGCAATATGACAACACCACTCTTATGGGATCGGGTTGTTTGCCTCGACAACTTCATTCTTAATAATCAAAACGTGTTCCGATTTGGATATAATTGAGTTAGCGCCTTCACGATCAGAAATGAAATATTGGGGATGCAATACGGACTCCAGATAGTATTTACTGTAGTTTCTCTTAATTGCTTCACTAATACTTGTCATATACTCACCATGTCTACTATATGCACTTATATTATTATTATTTGACCTCTAGTAAGTGTCAAGTAGACCCTTCATCACTACTTCTTCGTACTCACGCTACACTTCTGCATTGATGTGCCGGTATTGAGACATGTACTATTAATAAGTAGGGATTTTAACCTATTATTTGCTCTCTTTTACTTGTGTTTTAGGCCAAAAATGGTTGAAGGTATTCCCGGAAACTAATGAAATATGCTTGCTTGCAGGAATTGTTCAAAATGAGCCAAAGGAACTTAATCAACTCACAAAGGAGTCAAAAGTTGAACAAAAACCAAGGCTGGGAAAACAGCTCTGAAGCGCGGACCGCACAAATATTGTGCAGCCGCGAAAGCCATGATGCGGCCGCGAGCATAATTACGCGGTTCACATAAGGGAGATTCAAATAGTGGGATTTTTGGGCTAAAACATGAGCGCGGATCACACCAGAAATGTGCGGCCGTGAAAGTCCATGTGCAGCCGTTATTAAAATTACGCGGACCGCGATTACTGAGGTTTAGAGAGCTTATAATTTTAGCAAAAGAGAGAAGTGCGGTCCGCGTCAGAATTGTACGGCCGCGGGAGTCCCTTGTGCGGACGCGATCAAAATTATGCGGTCCGCGAAAGCTCAGCTCAACCCAGATCCAAATTGAAGAACACGGACCGCACTCAGAATTGTGCGGCCGCGAAAGCAAGAGTGCGACCGCATAACCTCCGTAGGGGTATTTTTGTCAGATATTTTCAGCTTTGTATAAATAGATCCTTTTGACATTTTTAGGTTATGTTATGTATTAGAGGAGCACCTGAGACGGCTAAGTTTTCTGTTTTGGAAAATTTTGTAATAGATTCATCTTTTAACATTAGATTTTCATCCTTTAATCTAGTATTATGAATTTTATCTTCATTTCATCTTTAATTTCTGTCATTTCCACGAGTATCTAAACCCATAGCTAGGGTTGTGACCCAACCCTAGTATAGGTATTTGATTTTAGGGCTTGAATGTGAATGGTTAGTAATATTTAGCCTAGTTCTTGCTAGAACTATAGAATTAATGGTTGCATACATTGATTCATGCCTTTATGACTTAGTCTCTACTTGAGAAAGAGGGACTAAGTCTAGGAAAACTAGGATAACAAGAAATTGGGGTGAAATCAAGAAATTGATAGCCCTAATTAAAGGTTAAACCTAGAGATAGTAATACCCGACTTGAGCTAATATCACTTGAATTGCATGAATACCCATTTAGACTTGAGAAAGCCAAATTGGGCAAGGTCACTCAAACTACCGAGAGGTATAGAGTGAGTACCAGGGTGTGATAGCTATATTACGACCCCAACTGATCAAGCTTGCCCTAGATTCTTGCTACCCGTTGAATATCTACCTAGGTAGAAGTCACGACCCTAGTCTCTTTAACCATTTGAAAAACAGCTGCAAAAAAATATGTCCTTAGTTTCAATTATTGTAATCTTTAGAGTAAAGTTAGAAGTAGAAATCAAACCCAAAACTTGTGGAAGTGTAATTAGACTCAAAACCCAATCTGGATTAGATATAAACCTAATTCCAAACATTAACTCCCTGTGGATTCGATCCCGACCTAGTTGGGTTAAAACTGCATCGACCACCCTCGCTACTCAATAGTAGTGTAGGCTTGGACCCAATTAACTACCGGCCGCAAGATGCAAATGAATACCTTGTCAAGGAGTTTTATGCTAATGTTACCCACATAAAAAAGAGTACAAAGGTGACGAAGGTCCGGAACTTGAAAATCCGGTTTGATGGCCAAGCATTGAACAGATATATAGGGTTTGAGGAGGTTGAGGCAGTGCAATACCTGGAGAAGCTAGACTTGGGTGAGGCAATTCGCCCATGGCTAGTTGAGATACTTGATATTCCGGGGACAACACCTGCATGGATCACAGCATGAGTGCCAATTGTCAGAGCAACCCTTAACTTTGAAGAAAAAGAGTGGCAAACATTCGTGTGCAGCCGTCTTGACCCATTCTAGAATGAGAGTGTCCTTCCACTTTCTCGGGCAGTATTTGTAGCTTCCATCATGGCAGGATATCCTATTAATGTGGGGAACTTGATGTCCTACAACATCTCCAATGTAGTCCAGAAAGAAGAAAGATCGTATCCCTACCCCAACTTCCTTACTGAGTATTTCAAAGATCAAGGGGTAGAGCCGAGACATTTTGATGTGGAGGTGAAGGCTAAAAAGCCTTTCTCATGGTATCACCTCCAAGGAGCGAACAACCCTAAATTCAAGAATAAAGCCACTACCTCCACTGGCTAGTCTGAAGAGCCAGGGGTAGTGGCCACTAGGTCAGTTGACGAGCGCTTCACAACAGACAGTACTTCTACCGGAGCAGCAATCATGCCTTCTCCATCTTCCGGACCATCTGTCTTAGTGCCACTATCAGTGTCTTCATCTTCCACTTACCCCCAGACTGTACTGAGGGTTTCCCAGACACTATCCAGTCTCAACAACTAGATGCAGGCAGCTACCACACAGCTGTCTGCCATATCCAGTGCAGTGGCAGCATAGTCTTCAGCCCCAACAGCGCTTCAGGTACCTCCATCAGTGGAGGACTCATTGAAGAAGATTCTGGACAACCAGAAGAACATTTTGGATGACCAGAAGAAGATCCGGGATACTCATGATACACATAGGAAGATAATCAAGGATTTGGGGAAGCAGGTGAAGAAGATGTGAAAGACTCAAAAGGAGTTGGTCAAGAAGTTGAGCAAGAGGTTGAGAAGATTGCACATGCAGGGGATTCTCCAATGGACCTTCTCATGGAGGAGACATCCCCAACAGCACATGCAGTAGAGCTCGAGCACCAGAGGCAGCAGCCGGCTAGTTTGAGGAGCCGGCTGCAACATTACACACGACTGAGGAGCTGATTCAGATTCTCAGCAACCCCGTAGTCCCCCAGTCAGAGGATGAGAAGATCCAGTTAGAGGAGACGGAGGGTGCTGACGTTGAGGACCCAATGCAGGCAGAGACAACATAGGGAGTTTTCTCTACTCTCTACCCCTTTTCCCTGTTCTTATTTGTTATGAGCATTGAGGACACTGCTATTTTTCATTTGGGGGGTGGTCCATTTTGATTTGATGACATTTGGTATGTAATAACCATTACACTATTTTTCTTTATCTTTATTTTCACTTTTGGTATGTATATATTCTTTATTTTCACTTTTGTTATGTATATATTTTTACCATTTGTTGTATATATTCATTTCCATTTATGTATATATTTGCTTTACCTCAAGTTTGTATATATTCAGTTTAATTTATGTAGTTTTCTTCATAACTTCTTTCGTTATTTTCCCTTAGTAGCATAGCTTCTTATTTACTTTAGTAGCGTCTTTTTTTATTTTGTTAGCTTCTTTTTAAGTTTTGTGTTGACAATAAGCCTTTGGTTTTCTTAATGCCACGAATCTTTCCAAAGGTGGATGTTGTGTGAACAGGGCGGCTCTTCCCAACGATGGATTGCGTGACAACCTTCTTAAGGGATTGAGGCCGTTTTCTTTATGTTTTGGTATATATTGTAGTAATGAATAGAAGTGTCTCAAGCAGGCTTCACTTGGTACAAACACATTTACCTTCGACCTTATGGTTAGAAACAAGTTGATTGGCAAAGAATAGCTCTAGTTGTGACCTTTAGACTCTTGTGTTGACTAAAACAATCATCGAGTGGTTTCTTTGAGCCATTTGTGATGTTCAATCTTAGCTAGGGTTGTTGTGGGCCCTCGACTCTGTTCTCTAGAACAATCCAGCAGCTTTAGAGGTGAGGTATTGAATTGCAAGTCCAAGTTCCGTGCCAATAAGTCTAGAACTTGCCCTGAATTTTTGTTTAGGTGAAGTTCTAAGTATAGCTCGACCTGACAAATGATTGTAGGCTCTCCATGATCCAATTTGAAACTTGAAAGCTTCTGTAGCCAACCAATGTGATATCCCTAGTCAACCCCTTTGAACCGAAGCCCTTTTTCTTTCAATAACCATGCTACAAGCCTTTTTCCATTCTATAATGACGACCCTCTCTTGGCACCCGATCTTTCCTTGTCATTATTGATAGACAATTGACAAAATTTGGGGGAGAGACGAGGAATATGAAAGTCATAAAATGTACAAAGAACAAAAAGAAATGAAGAAAAGGGAAGGCAAAGAAAAGAAAGAAAGGCCAAAAAGAAAGTGAATAAGGTAGAAAGTTGAAGGGATTCAAAGAAAGCAATGATGAAAGGCATGGAATGATTAGAAAAGGAGAAAAATGATTGTCATGAGCAAGAAAGAGTTACAGTGTGTCTCTCTAGTTCCCCTAAGTAAGAAGAAAATGACTCAAAGAGTCAAGAAAGTATGAGCCGAAATGAGAAAATGGAGTACTTAAGGAAAGATAAAACCATCATATGCCGATAAGTCCTACCTTGATCTAAAAGCCTTCATTACATTCCCACAAAAGCCCTATATGATTTCAAGTTGAGTGAGCTTACATTGGTGGTGATTTACATAAGGGGCAAGCTTATGGTACTTAGAGCCGGACTTGTGTCATTCTTTTGAGAGAGATGAGCGTACTTCTTCACAATCCTTGTTTTGAGTGTTACATTCTAAAGTGAGATTTGCTTATGGAGAGTAGAGGAGGAGGAGTTTGGGTTCCATAATGACCTACGTAATAGAGCGAGCTTCCTTGGTAAATTAAGTCAACTCTTGATGCTCTAGTGTCACATTAGAACTATGGTACTCAAAAAGTCAAAGCATGGTGTTGTTGATAATTCATTTGTGCTGAGGGTAATTGTTAGTCCAAATTGATGCATGATTGATGCACCTTAGGCCAGCTGAAATAACCTTTTTTCTAGTGGAGGTGGGAATTACCTTATTTGCTTGAGGACAAGCAAAAGCTTAAGTTTGGGGGAGTTGATAAGTTGGGATTTTAACCTATTATTTGCTCTCTTTTACTTGTGTTTTAGGCCAAAAATGCGTGAAGGTATCCCCGAAAACTAATGAAATATGCTTGCTTGCAGGAATTGTTCAAAATTAGCCAAAGGAAACTTAATCGACTAACAAAGGAGTCAAAAGTTGAACAAAAACCAAGGCTGGGAAAAGAGTTCTGAAGTGTCGACCGCACAAATATTGTGCGGCCGCGAAAGCCATGATGCGACCGCGAGCATAATTACGCGGCCCGCATAAGGGAGATTCAGATAGTGTGATTTTTGGGCTAAAAGATGAGCGCGGACCGCACTAGAAATGTGTGGCCATGAAAGTCCCTATGCGGCCGCGATTGTAATTACGCGGACCGCGATGACTGAGGTTCAAAGAGCTTACAATTTGAGCAAAAGAGAGAAGTGTGGTCCGCGTCAGAATTGTGCGACTGCGGAAGTACCTTGTGCGGCCACAATCGAAATTATGCGGTCCGCAAAAGCTCAGCTCAACCCAGATCCAAAAATGAAGAATGCGGACCGCACTCAGAAATTGTGCGGCCGCGAAAGCAAGAGTGCGGCCACACAACCTTCGCAAGGGTATTTTTTGTCAGATATTTTCAGCTTAATATAAATAGAACTTTTTGTCATTTTTAGGTTATGTTATGTATTAGAGGAGCACTTGAGACAGTTGAGTTTTCTGCTTTGGGAAATTTTGTTCTAGATTCTTCTTTTAACATTATATTTTCATCCTTTAATCTAGTCTTATGAATTTTATCTTCATTTCATCTTTAATTTCTGCTATTTCCATGAGTAGCTAAATCCATAGCTAGGGTTGTGACCCAACCCTAGTGTGGGTATTTGATGGTATTTGATTTAAGGCTTGAATGTGAATGGGTTAGTGATATTTAGCCTAGTTCTTGCTAGAACTATAGAATCAATGGTTGCAAACATTGATTCATGCCTTTATGACTTAGTCTCTACTTGAGAAAGAGGGACTAAGTCTAGGAAAACTAGGCTAACAAGGAATTGCGTGAACTCAAGAAATTGATAGCCCCAATTAAAGGGTTAAACCTAGATCGCTTGAATTGTATGAATACCCATTTGGACTTGACAAAGCCAAATTGGGAAAAGTCACTCAAACTACCGAGAGGTATAGAGTGAGTACCCGAGTTTGATAGCTATATTGCGACCCCAACTAATCAAGCTTGCCCTAGATTCTTGCTACCCGTTGGATATCCACCTAGGTAGAAGTCACGACCCTAGTCTCTTTAACCATTTGAAAAACAACTACATAAAAATATTATCCTTAGTTTAAATTATTGCAATCTTTAGAGTAAAGTTAGAAGTAGAAATCAAACCCAAAACTTGTGGAAGTGTAATTAGACTCAAAGCCCGCATCTAGATTAGAAATAAACCTAATTCCAAACATTAACTCCTTGTGGATTCGATCCCGACCTAGTTGGGTTAAAACTGCATCGACCACCCTCGCTACTTAATAGTAGTGTAGGCTTGGACCCAATTAACTACCAGTGGTAACCCGGGCACGTAGACGGTAATTGTAGTAGTTTTGTATATTCCATAGATTGCTCATGCACTTGTGATGCCGGATTTTGGGAAAATCTTTGGCATTTATGTACTGCTGTATTTATTATTTCTTTCACCGCTATGGATGTTCTAATTATGATGGTACCTTGTTTAAAAGAGACGTTGCAGTAGTACGGAATCTAGTTTAAAATTTTCTTTGAAAAGGAAAACTTCCATTTTAAACATGTTAAAAAGGGTTAACAAATAGTAGTTTCACTTGTGGGCTTACCTAACGGCAGTGTTAGGTACAGTCTCGACCTATTACGGATTTGGGTCGTGACAGCTTGGTATCAGATCTTTAGGTTCACAAAGGTCTCACGAGTCATGAGAGGCTATAGGGTGTTACAAAACTTCTCTTTCTTCATCTCCTATCGTGCAGTTGATATTTTACTAAGTATGTTTATATTGATCTCTCACATATGGTAAGAACACGCGCGGCGGATGTACCAAGCGGTCGAGGGCAACTTCCCTCATTGCTAGAGGCCGAGGCAGAGGCCGGGGGAGATCCAGCTACAGTCAGAGGACGAGGGCGCCCTAGGGTTGCTCCCGTTCTACCACCAGTGGATCCAGTGGAGAATCTTGTTGTCGAGGAGCAGGATGAGGTTCCAGCCCTAGCAGATTTCATGATTGCACAAGGATTCCAAGATATCATGGGCCATATGCTGCGGTCCATGGACTCTAAGACGCAGGCTGGTTTATTTCCAACGGATCCTGCCACATCTCAGGCGGGAGGAGGAGCAAAGACCCCTACCGCTCAGACCCCAGGTGCACTACCTAGGGGCGGAGCCCAGCCTATTGCATCAGTTATGCTAGAGGCTGTACCAGTCGCGACCGTTGATCAGCAGAAGTAGCTGGATAGATGGACTAGACTTCGCCCCTTACCTTTGGGGGGTGAGCGGTCAGAGGACCCCGAAAATTTCATTTACCGGTGCAAGGATAGGTTTCGGAACATGGGGATATTAGATTCCAGTGGGGTAGACTTCACCACTTTTCAGGTTGAGGGCAAGGCCCGCAGATGGTGGCAGGCTTACCTTCTTAGCCGGCCAGTTGGTTCACCTCCCTTGACTTGGGATTAGTTTACATGTTGTTCTTGAAGAAATACATACCACCTTATGAGAGAGGAGCTTTGGGGTCAGTTTGAGCGACTCCGTCAGGGTCACATATTTATCACCAAATATGAGGCGAGGTTTACTGACTTCTCCGGCCATGCAGCTATTATACTCCCCACAAACACAGCCAGGGTGTGGAGGTTCATTGCAGGTCTACACCTTGAGATTCAGGTACCTATGACCCGTGAGGAAGAGATGGGACTTCCTTTCAGCAGGTTGTGGATATAGCTCGGAGGATAGAGCGCATTCAAAACCGCAATAGAGAGTTTGCGCCAGGAACAATCGGCCCCATCAGTTTGGAGGATTCAGTGGCGCCCCACCTGGGGGCAGATATCAGTTCATGAGGGGTCAGTCCAGCAGGCCCATGTAGTCGGCACCATCGCCTGCTCGGAGTGCTCCAGCACGACCTTATTTTAGTGTTATTCCAGAGATTACTTACCACCCGCCAGCTATTCAGGGTTCCTCTAGTGGGTATTCAGGCAATTAGGGTCAGACTTTAGGTCAGTAGTCCACCGTTTCAAGTGGGTTTTCAAGTGCGGGGATCTTCGCCACATGAAGAGGTTTTGTCCCATACTTCGGTGCAAGGCCGAGCAACAGGACTATTGGCCCATTCTTACCGCACCAACTACCACACCACCCGGCCAGGCGGATGACAGGTGTCCAGGGGTCATCTTAGAGGTGGAGGCCAGTCAAGTGGCACTTCGGCTAGATTCTACGCTATCCCCACCAAGCCAGAGGCAATCGCCTCTGATGTAGTGATCACAGGTGCTATTTCTATTTGCCGGAGGGACGCCTCGGTGTTAATTGATCCAAGGTCTACTTAATCATATGTTTCTTCTCTATTTTCTCTTTATCTGGATGTGTCCTACGAGACCTTGGGCGTTCCTGTATATGTGTCCACGCCAGTGAGTGATTCCGTTGTTGTGGATTGGGTCTACCAATCTTGTGTGGTGACTTTCTATGGATATGAGACCCGAACATTTCTTCTATTGCCCTATATGTTTGGTTTCGAGTTTATCTTGGGCATGGACTGGTTGTCCCTGTACGATGCAATTCTTGATTGCTATACAAAGACTGTTACCTTGGCGATGCCTGGGTTGCCCAGATTAAAGTGGAGGGGTTCATCAGTCGGTACTTCCAACCGAGTTATTTATGTCTTGAAGGCTCGACGGATGGTCGAGAAGGGTTGTTTCGCCTAGTTAGCCTTTGTTCGGGATACTACTGCAAAGATTCTCGCGTTAGTTTCAGTGCCGGTGGTACGAGAGTTTTCCGATATATTTCCTGCTGATCTACCAGGTATGCTGCCGGATCAGGATATTGATTTTGGCATTGATTTGATGCCGGGCACCCATCCTATTTCTACTTTGCCTTATCGTATGGCTCCCAATGAGCTGAAAGAGTGAAAGGAGTAGCTTCAAGAGTTGCTTGATAAGGGGTTCATTAGACCTAGCGTGTTGCCTTGGGGTGCACGAGTGTTGTTTGTGAAGAAGAAGGATGGGAGTATGCAGATGTGCATTGATTATCACCAGTTGAACAAAGTCACCATCAAGAATAAGAACTCGTCACCGTGCATTGATGATGTGTTTGACTAGTTGCAGGGTGCCAGGGTGTTCTCTAAGATCAACTTGAGATCTGGGTGTCATCAGTTAAAGATTCGTGCTTCGGATATTCCAAAGACGGCTTTCCGAACTAGATATGGCCATTATGAGTTTTTGGTGATGTCCTTTGGCTTGACTAACGCCCCAGCGGCATTCATGGATTTGATGAACCGAGTATTCAGACCGTATCTTGATTCATTTTTCATTATCGTTATTGATGACATATTGATCTACTTGCGTAGTATGGATGAGCAACATTTGAGATTAGTGCTTCAGACCTTGCAGGAACAACAGCTTTATGCTATGTTCTCCAAGTGTGAATCTTGATTGGATTTTGCGGCTTTCTTGGGGCATGTTGTATCAAGTGAGGGTATTAAGGTGGATCCCAGGAAGATTGAGGCAGTCTAGGGTTGGCGTCGTCCAACCACAGCGACCGAGATCAGAAGTTTCTTAGGGTTAGCAGGGTATTATTATCGATTCGTGGAGGGTTTCTCGTCTATTGCAGTGCCCTTGACTAGATTGACCCAGAAGGGTGCTCTATTCTGATGGTCCAATGATTGCGAGGCGATCTTTCAAAAGCTCAAGTCGGCTTTGACTACAGCACCAGGTTTAGTGTTTCCTTCCGGCTCAGGGATGTATATAGTGTATTGCGATGCTTCGCGTGTTGGCTTGGGTTGTGTATTGATGCACGAGGGGCGAGTTATTGCTTATGCTTCACGTCAGCTGAAACCTCACGAGAAGAATTACCATGTGCATGATTTGGACTTGGCACTGATAGTTCATGCGCTCAAGATCTGGAGGCATTATCTTTATGGGGTGACCTGCGAGGTTTACACCAATCATCGCAGCTTGCAATATTTGTTCAAGCAGAAGAATCTTAATTTGAGGCAGTGAAGGTGGCTTGAATTACTAAAGGACTATGATATTACCATCCAGGCAAGGCGAATGTGGTCGCGGATGCCTTGAGCAGAAAGGCCGAGAGTATGGGTAGCTTGGATTTTATTTTGGCTTAGGAGAGACCATTGGCTTTGGACATTCAGTCCTTAGCTAACAGACTTGTGAGGTTGGACGTTTTAGAGCCCACTCGAGTTCTTGCATGTGTTGTGGATCGGTCTTCATTACTTGAGCGGATCAAGGCTCGTTAGTACGACGATCCGCACTTGATGTTTCTCAGAAATACGGTACTATAGGGTGGTGCCGAGGAGGTTACTATCGATGAGGATGGTGTTCTACGGCTCCAAGGTTGCCTATGTGTTCCTAATATTGATGGCTTGAGGGAGAAAATTCTAGAGGAGGCGCACAGTTCTCGGTATTCTATTCATCCGGGAGCTAAGAAGATGTATCGCGACCTGAGGCAGCATTATTGGTGGCGGAGGATGAAGAAGGACATAGTTGAGTATGTGGCGAGATGTCTAAACTGCCAGCAGGTCAAGTATGAGCACTAGAGGCCAGGTGGACTACTCCAGCAGATGGTTATACTAGAATGGAAGTGGGAGTGCATCACTCTTCGTTATTGGGTTGCCACGGACGTTGAGGAAGTTTTATTCCATTTGGGTCATTGTCAATAGGCTGACCAAGTCAGCACATTTTATTTCACTAGTGACTACCTACTCATCCGAGAGGTTGGCCCAGGTTTACATTCAGGAGATTGTTTGGTTGCACGGTGTGCCTGTTTCCATCATATCAGATAAAGGCCCCTAGTTCACTTCACATATCTGGAGAGAAGTTTAGAGCGATTTGGGTACCCGAGTATAGCTCAACACAGCTTTTCATCCGTAGACCGACGCCCAGTCGGAGCGGACAGTTCAGATTCTAGAGGATATGCTCAGTGGGATAAAGTCTTGCCCTTGGACAAGTTTGCTTACAACAATAGTTATCAATCCAGCATCGAGATGGCTCTATTTGAGGCTTTATATGGTCGGCAATGTCGTTCGGCCGTCAGATGGTTTGAGCCCAGCGAGGCTAAGTTATATGGTACTGATTTAGTGAAGGATGTCCAGGAAAAGGTAAAGTCGATTCTAGAGCAACTCTGCACAGCACAGTCCAGACAGAAGCGTTACGAGGATCAGAAGGTGCGTGATATATCATTTATGTTGGGCGAGAAGGTTCTCTTGAAAGTCTTGCCGGTGAACGGAATCATGAGGTTCCGGAAGAAGGCAAGTTGAGCGCAAGGCTTATTGGCCCATTTCAGGTATTGAGACCAGTTAGGGAGGTTGCTTACGAGCTTTCTTTGCCTCCTATTCTATCGGGAGTTCATCCGGTCTTCCACGTGTCTATACTCCGAAGGTATCATGCCGACAGGTCGCACGTGCTAGATTACAGCACGGTTCAGCTAGATAAGAGTTTAGGTTGCGAAGAAGAGCCAATTGCCATTGTGGACAGGCACGTTCGCCAACTGAGGTCCAAGAAGATTGCTGCGATAAAGGTCCAGTGGCGGGCTCAACCAATCGAGGAAGCGACTTTGGAGACCGAGAATGAAATAAGGAGCAGATATTCGCACCTTTTCAGCACTCGATGTACGATTCCAGTCCCTTTCGAGGACAAACATTTGTTTAAGAGGTGGAGAATATAATGACCCAACCAGTCATTTTAATTTCTAGATCCCCGTTCCCCTAATTAAGACTCCCCGTATATGCTTTTATAGTTTAGTGACCAACGGGGATGGTTAATTTAGGTTTGGAAGGGTTCGGGTTGGAATCGGAACACTTAGTTCCTTGTGACGACCCGGCCGGTCGTCTCATGAGTTACCGCTCTGTTTCCCCCATTTCTGCTTCTATTTGCTTTAAATATCGGTTTTATATGTGATCGGGTTGGTTGGCTCGGGTTCGGAAAGGTTTTGAGAAGGTTTGAGACACTTAGTCCCTTTTAAGAAGACTTAAGTTGGAAAAGTCAACCGGATATTGACTTATGTATTAGAGGGCTCGGATGTGAGTTCCGATGGTTCGTATAGCTTCGGGAGATGATTTGGGACTTAGGAGCATGATCGAAATGTGTTTTGGAGGTCCAGAGTAGAATTAGGCTTGAATTGGCGGAATTGAGTTTTTGGCATTTTCCTGTTGATAGGTGAGATTTTGATATAGGGGTCAGAATGGAATTACAGAAGTTGCAGCAGCTCCATTATGTCGTTTGGGACGTGTGTGAAAAATTTCAGGTCATTCGGACGTGGGTTGGTATACTTTTTGATCAAAAGCGGAATGCGGAAGATTTTAGAACCTTAGGCTTGAATTCGATGTGTTTTGGTGGATTTGATGTCGTTTGAGGTGTTTTGAAGATTGGTACAAGTTTCACTAAGGTTACGGGAAGTGTTTGTGTTTTTGGTTGAGGTCCCAGGGGCCTCGGGGTGATTTCGAATGGTTGACGGAGAGCTGGAAGTTTGATTGAAGTTGCAGATTTTCGCTGCTTCTGGTATTTCCGCACCTGCGGATTGGGGACCGCAGGTGCGGCGCCGCATATGCGAAAGATAGGCCGCAGAAGCGGCCAGAGGTGCATTTAGCTGGGATCGCAGAAGCGGAAATTTGACCACACCTGCGATGGCGCAGATGCGGATGGGTCATCGCAGATGCGGAGAAGCGGACTTAAGTGAGGACCGCAGATGCGGTGGAATGACCGCAGATGCGAAAATGTCTGGACAAAACATATAAGTTATTTCCTTCGCGATTTTCAGACGGTTTCTTCACTTTTTAACACGAATTTGAGAGCTTTGGGCGATTTTGAAGAGAGAATTCAAGGAGAACTCATTGAGGTATGAATTTTGGTCTTAAAAACTCGATTCTATGGTATTAATGCATGGATTAGAGCTGTAATTAAAGGTAAAATTTGAGAAACTAGGGCTTAGAAACCTAGGCCATTGATTGAGGATTTAGAAGACCATTTGTGGTCGGATTTTCGGAACTTTTTATATGCATGAACTCGTGGGGAGGTAAGGAATCTAATGGCGTGAATTTTATCGAATTTCGAGACGTGGGCCCGGGGGTCGGGTTTTGGTAATTTCGGGAATTGTGATGTTTTTCGGTTATTTTCGAGTGGGCTTCGTCCCTTTAGCATAAATTAATGGTAATGTTCTGATTTTGGTAGATTCGGAGCATTCAGAGACCGATTCGAGGGGCAAAGGCATTGCGAGCTAGATTTTGGGCCAGATTGAGGTGAGTAATGATTTTAAATGTTGTCCTGAGGGTATGAAACCCCGGATTACACAACGTTCGGCTGTGTTGAGGGGGCGCACACGCAAGATGACGAGCGTGGGGTCGTGCACCGTAGGAGATTATGACTTAGTCCATCCCGAATGACTATTTTACTGCGTTTTTGATAGCTAATTGTTTGATATTATTATAGTTTGGGTTAAATGCCATATTTAGGCTTCGTGCCAACTGTTTGAACCCTTGGGGGATTTTTACTGATATTTTTCCTCATTATTTGAATTCATACTTGTGCTCAGTCGTGCCATATTTTACTGGTTTCAAAAACTCAGCTAAGTTATTCTGTTTTAAACACCTTAAATGATATTTTCAAAGATGTTTTAAGCTGAGCTTTATATTTTACTGTTGCCCAAGTGCCTTATGAGATTCTGACTGAGTAAGGCCGAGGGCCTGCATTGTGAGGATATTTTTGGGTTGGGCTGCACGCCGCAGCAGTGATATATTGATTATGATAATGAGGCTGAGGGCTTGAGATTGTACGCCACGATGTGGCTTGTGATTGATATGAGGCCGAGAGCCTGTTTATGATGCCACGAGATGGCTTGATATTGCGCTTGGGCCGTAAGGGGCCCCTCCCGGAGTCTGTACACCCCCAGTGAGCGCGGGTACCCATTGTGATATGAGATATAGCTCGAGGGGCTCGTATTGTTCTGTGATACTGCCCGAGGGGCTGATTCTATTGTTGTTTCTGAGCCCGAGGGGCAGTTCTTATATGTTTACCTTTTTTTCTAGTTGTTTTTCCTATATATTGTTTGACTGCTTCAAAAGGTGTTTATGAGATTTCACTGCTTAATTATATTTATTGATTTTGTTATGCCTCTTATAGCTTATTGGTGTTTAACGTGATTTTGTATCGCTCAGTCTTCATTTATTGTTATTAGTCACTGAGTTGGAGCACTCACTTTACTCCGTGCACCCCTGTGTGCAGATTCGGGCGCTACAGGTCCTGCTACTGAGGGTTGATAGTTTTCAGCAGATCTTCGGGGATTTACTAGGTAGCTGCTTGGCGATTCGCAGCCCCGCGCATTCTCCCTCTATTTTAATCCCTTTTTGATTCAGTTATGTAGTAGTGGAGTAGACTTTCAAACTTGTAGTATTGTTTTAGATGCTCATGACTGGTGACACCCCGATGTCGGGCTGTGCTGGGTTTTAATTCCGCAACTTATACTGTTATTTTGGGATATTATTTCGTTTAAGGACTTAGTATTTATTTCATTAATTGCTAAAAGTGAATTGGAAGTGTGTCGGCTAGCCTTGTCTTCACGAGAGGCGCCATCATGACCGGGTTTGGGTTTAGGGTCGTGACAAGTTGGTATCAGAGCCTAGGTTACATAGGTCTCACGAGTCATGAGCAGGTTAAGTAGAGTCTCGCGGATCGGTGCGGAGATGGTGAGGACACGTGCTATCGGTCAGGATGGACGACCACCAGTACCACTAGCGGGAGCCACTAAAGGCCAAGGACATGGCTGAGGCCGTGGTAGGGGCAGAGGTACAGCCCCCACAGCAGCTGGGACAGCACCTGCAGACCCACTAGCCGCCCCAGTTCAGGAGCAGGTCCCAGTTGTTGACACTCCAGCAGCACCAGCTCAGGCACCAGCTGTGCCCATTGTGATTCCGGGTCTTCAGGAGACTTTTGCCCAGATATTGACAGTATGTACTATCTGGCTCAGGCGATCGCGGTTTCTACTGCCATAGCTACTTCTCAGGCTAGGGGAGGCTCTCAGACTCCCGCCACCCGCACACCCGATCCGGTGGTTCAGGGAGTGCAGACACCGGAGGCACCACTAGCCCAACCGGTGGCAGCTGCTCAGGGTTATGTAGCTCCTATTATGCCGGAGGATGAGCACCGTAGATTAGAGAGGTTTAGCAGACTCCAGCCTCCTACTTTCTGTGGTGTAGAGGGCGAGGATGCCCAGGGTTTCTTAGACAGATGTCAGAGGATTCTTCGCACTACAGGTATTCTAGAGACCAGCGGGGTTGCATTCACGACCTTTCATTTTACCGGAGCTGCTTTCACTTGGTGGGAGGCATATGAGAGGCGTAGGACTGTTGGTTCAGCACCTCTGACTTGGCAGCAGTTCTCCGCTCTATTTCTGGAGAAGTACGTCCCACAGTCCCGTAAGGAGGAGCTGCGCAGGCAGTTCAGGCAGCTATGGCAGGGGGATATGACTGTTACCTAGTATGAGATGAGGTTCTCGGAGTTAGCTCGACTGGCTATTTGGTTGGTTGCTACTGAGAGAGAGAGAGGATTAGGAGGTTTGTTGATGGCCTCACCTACCAGCTTCGGGTTCTCATGACTAGGGAGAGGGTGTCAGGTGCTACATTTGAGGAGGTTGTGGATATTGCTCGAGAGATTGAGTCAGTTCGACACCAGGAGAGGGAGGTTAAGAGGCCTCGAGGACATGGTAGTTTTGGGGGTGCTCCTTCGAGGGGCCAGTCTCAGCATGGCAGAGGCCAACAGTTCAGACATGCTTAGTCAGCTCGCCCAGGTTATCGTGGGGCATTATCAGGCCATAGTTCTCACGATTCTCAGCAGGGTCATCATTCTTCACTTAGTGCACTTCCAGCCCAGGGTTCATCCCGTGCTCCATCGGTTCAGGATTCTTCTATGCTAGGGGCGTCCGCCAATCATTCCGGTGCTAGGGGTTCCCATCAGTCCCCGTCTCCAGCGCTCGGAAGTTTCTATGAGTATGGAGAGATGGGTCACTTGTGGAGACAGTGTCCTCGTCGTTCTCAGCAGAGGGATCAGCCATCAGCCTCAGCCTCAGCCCCAGCCACTTCACCACCCGCCCACCCAGCTAGGGGTGGGGGAAAGTCATCTAGGGGTCTCCCCAGAGGGGGAGCTCGATCCGGAAGTGGCCAGGCTCGCTTCTATGCACTTCCAGCTAGCCCTGATGCGATTGCTTCAGATGCGGTGATTATAGGTATTATCTCAGTCTGTCGCAGGGATGCTTCTGTGTTATTTGACCTTGGTTCTACTTTCTCTTATGTGTCATCTTTTGCCCATTATCTGGATATGCCCTGCGAGTCCCTTGTTTCTTCTGTTCATGTTTCTACGCCGGTGGGCGATACTGTAGTGGTAGACCGTGTGTACCGGTCGTGTGTTGTGTCTATTGGGGGTCTGGAGACCCAAGTGGATCTATTGTTATTATGTATGATGGACTTCGATGTTATTCTGGACATGGACTGGTTATCTCCATGCCGGGCTATTCTGGACTGTCATGCTAAGACAGTGACCTTGGCTATGCCTGGTGTGCCACGGATTAAGTGGCGAGGTTCGACCGATTATGTTCCCAGCAGAGTGATTTGTTTCTTAAAGGCCCAGCGTATGGTTTAGAAAGGTTGTGTTTCATATCTAGCCTTTGTGAGGGATGTTAGTGCAGAGACTCCCAGTATTGATTCTGTTCCAGTTGTGAGAGATTTTCCCAACGTATTTCCTGCAGACCTGCCGTGTATGCCATCGAACAGGGATATAGATTTTGGTATTGACCTGGTGCCGGGCACTCAGCCCATTTCTATTACACCATATCGTATGGCACCAGCGCAGTTGAAGGAGTTAAAGGAGCAGCTTCAGGAACTCCTGGATAAGGGGTTCATTCGTCCTAGTGTGTCACCGTGGGGTGCGCCGGTCCTCTTTGTGAAGAAGAAGGATGGTACGATGAGGATGTGCATTGATTACAGGTAGTTGAACAAGGTAACAATTAAAAAGAAGTATCCTTTGCCTCGTATTGATGATTTGTTCGACCAACTTCAGGGAGCGAGAGTATTCTCCAAGATTGATCTCCGCTCACGTTATCACCAGTTAAAGATCAGGGACTCAGATATTCTTAAGACCGCTTTCAGGAACAGATATGGTCATTATGAGTTCTTGGTGATGTCTTTCGGGCTGACCAATGCCCCAATAGCGTTCATGCATTTGATGAACAGTGTACTCCGGCCGCATCTCGACTCGTTTGTCATAGTTTTTATTGATGATATTCTGGTATACTCGCGTAGTCAGGAGGAGCACGCGGAGCATTTGAGAGTGGTGTTTGCAGAGATTGAGAGAGGAGAAGCTTTATGCAAAGTTCTCCAAATGTGAGTTCTGGCTCAGCTCAGTGGCTTTCTTGGGGCACGTGGTGTCCAGCGAGGGCATTCAGGTGGACCCGAAGAAGATAGAGGCAGTTCAGCTACAGAGATTCGCAGTTTTCTTGGTTTTGAGGGTTCTTATCGCCGGTTTGTTCAGGGATTTTCGTCTATTGCATCACCCTTGACCAAGTTGACTCAGAAGGGTGTTTCATTTCAGTGGTCTGATGAGTGTGAGGAGAGCTTTCAGAAGCTCAAGACTGCCTTGACCACAGCTCCAGTGTTAGTATTGCCATCAACTTCAGGTTCTTATACCGTGTATTGTGATGCTTCGAGAGTTGGTATTGGGTGTGTTCTAATGTAGGAGGGTAGAGTTATTGCTTATTCTTCTCGTCAGTTGAAGCCTCATGAGAAGAACTACCTTGTTCATGATTTGGAGTTGGCTGCCATTGTTCACGCGTTGAAGATTTGGAGGCATTATTTGTATGGTGTGTCTTGTGAGGTGTATACCGATCATCGTAGCCTCCAGCACTTGTTCAAGCAGAAGGATCTCAATCTGAGGCAGCGGAGGTGGTTGGAGTTGCTTAAGGATTATGACATTACTATCTTGTATCACCCGGGGAAGGCCAATGTGGTAGCCGATGCTTTGAGCCGAAAGGCAGTGAGTATGGGGAGTTTGGCGTATATTCCAGTTGGGGAGACCCCTATTGCAGTTGACATTCAGGCTTTGGCCAATCGGTTCGTGAGGTTGGATATTTCGAAGCCCAGTAGGGTATTGGCTTGTGTATGAGCGCATCAGAGAGCGCCAGTACGATGATCCTCATTTGCTTGTCCTTAAGGACAAAGTTCAGCACGATGATGCTAGAGATGTGACTATCGGTGATGATGGGGTGTTGAGGATGCAGGGACGGATTTGTGTGCCCAATATGGATGGGCTTCGGGAGTTGATTCTGGAGGAGGCCCATAGCTCGCAGTATTTCATTCATCCGGGAGCCGCGAAGATGTATCAGGATCTGAGATAGCATTATTGGTGGAGGAGAATGAAGAAAGACATTGTGGGATTTGTAGCTCGGTGCCTCAATTGTTAGCAGGTGAAATATGAGCATCAGAGACCGGGTGGCTTGCTTCAGCGGATGGATATTCCAGAGTGGAAGTGGGAGCGGATCACTATGGACTTTGTGGTTGGACTTCCGCGGACATTGAAGAAGTTCGATGCTATTTGGGTGATTGTGGATCGGCTGACCAAGTCCGCGCACTTCATTCGTATCTGTACTACTTACTCTCAGAGCGGTTGGCGGAGATATATATCCGGGAGATTGTTCGTCTGCATGGTGTCCCAGTTTCCATCATTTCAGATCGGGGCACTCAGTTTACTTCACAGTTTTGGAGGTCTGTACATCAAGAGTTGGGTACTCAGGTTAAGTTGAGCACAACTGAGGGCGGTCCGAGCGCACTATTCAGATACTGGAGGATATGTTACACGCTTGTGTCATTGATTTTGGAGGGTCATGGGATCAGTTTCTACCGGTCGCGGAGTTTGCTTATAACAACAGTTACCAGTCGAGTATTCAGATGGCTCCATATGAGGCTTTGTATGGGAGACGGTGTAGATCTCCAGTTGGTTGGTTTGAGTCAGGCGAGGCCAGGCTATTGGGTACAGATTTGGTGCAAGATGCTTTAGACAAGGTGAAGGTAATTCAGGAGAGGCTTTGTACAGCATAGTCGAGACAAAAGAGTTATGCTGACAGGAAGGTTCGTGATGTGACCTACATGGTTGGTGAGAAAGTTCTGTTGAAGGTTTCACCCATGAAGGGTGTTATGAGGTTTGGAAAGAAGGGTAAGTTGAGTCCACGGTTCATTAGGCCTTTTGAGGTACTTCGGAGGATTGGGGAGGTGGCTTATGAGCTTGCTTTGCCACCCAACCTGTCGGGTGTGCACCCAGTGTTCCATGTGTCTATGATCCGAAAGTATATTGGTGATCCGTCTCATGTTCTGGATTTCAACACGGTGCAATTGGAGGGTGATCTGACTTATGATGTGGAGCCAGCAGGTATTTTGGAGCATCAGGTTCGAAAGTTGAGATCAAAAGATATAGCTTCAGTGAAAGTGCAGTGGAGAGGTCGGCCCGTGGAGGAAGCTACCTGGGAGACCGAGCAAGAGATGCGGAGCAGATATCCTCACCTATTTGAGGCTTCAGGTACGTTTCTTGACTCATTCGAGGACGCACGTTTGTTTAAGAGGGGGAGGATGTGATGACCCGGCCGGTTGTCTCATGAGTTATCGCTCCGTTTCCCCCATTTCTGCTTTTATTTGCTTTAAATATCGGTTTTATATGTGATCGGGTTGGTTGGCTCGGGTTCAGAAAGGTTTTGAGAAGGTTTGAGACACTTAGTCTCTTTTAAGAAGACTTAAGTTGGAAAAGTCAACCGGATGTTGACTTATGTGTTAGAGGGCTCGGATGTGAGTTCCGATGGTTCGGATAGCTTCGGGAGATGATTTGGGACTTAGGAGCGTGATCGAAATGTGTTTTGGAGGTCCGGAGTAGAATTAGGTTTGAATTGGCGGAATTGAGTTTTTGGCGTTTTCCGGTTGATAGGTGAGATTTTGATATAGGGGTCGGAATGGAATTCTGTAAGTTGCAGTAGTTCCGTTATGTCGTTTGGGACGTGTGTGCAAAATTTCAGGTCATTCGGACGTGGGTTGGTATACTTTTTTATCAAAAGCGGAATGCGGAAGATTTTAGAACCTTAGGCTTGAATTCGATGCGTTTTGCTGGTTTTGATGTCGTTTGAGGTGTTTTGAAGATTGGTACAAGTTTGAATAAGGTTACGGGATGTGTTTGTGTTTTTCGTTGAGGTCCCAGGGGCCTCAGGGTGATTTCGGATGGTTGACGGAGAGTTGGAAGTTTGATTGAAGCTGCAGAATTTTGCTGCTTCTGGTATTTCCGCACCTGCGGATTGGGGACCGCAGGTGCGGCGCCGCATATGCGAAAGATGGGCTGCAGAAGAGGTCAGAGGTGCGTTTGGATGGGATTCACAGAAGCGGAAATTTGACCGCACCTGCGATGGCGCAGATGCGGAAGGGTCATCGCAGATGCGGAGAAGCGGACTTAAGTGAGGATCGTAGATGCGGTGGTCAAGACCGCAGATGCGGTACCGCAGATGCAGTGGAATGAACGCAGATACGGAAATGTCTGGACAGAACATATAAGTTATTTCCTTCGTGATTTTCAGAAGGTTTCTTCACTTTTTAACACGAATTCGAGAGCTTGGGGCGATTTTGAAGAGAGAATTCAAGGAGAACTCATTGAGGTAAGAATTTTGGACTTAAAAACTCGATTCTATGGTATTAATGCATGGATTAGAGTTGTAATTAAAGGTAATATTTGAGAAACTTGAGGTAAGGAATCTAATGACGTGAATTTTATCGAATTCTGAGACGTGGGCCCGGGGGTCGGGTTTTGGTAATTTCGGGAATTGTGATGTTTTTCGGTTATTTTCGAGTGGGCTTTGTCCCTTTAGTATAAATTAATGGTTACGTTCTGATTTTAGTAGATTCGGAGCATCTGGAGACCGATTCGAGGGGCAAAGGCATTGCGAGCTAGATTTCGGGCCAGATTGAGGTGAGTAATGATTTTAAATGCTATCCTGAGGGTATGAAACCCCGGATTACACAACGTTCGGCTGTGCTGAGGTGGCGCACACGCTAGATGACGAGCGTGAGGTCGTGCACCATTAGGGATTGTGACTTAGTCTATCCTGAATGACTATTTTACTGCGTATTTGATAGCTAATTATTTGATATTATTATAGTTTGGGCTAAATGCCATATTTGGGCTTCGTGTCAACTGTTTGAACCCTTAGGGGATTTTTACTGATATTTTCCTCATTATTTGAATTCATACTTGTGCTCAGTCATGCCATATTTTACTGGTTTCAAAAACTTAGCTAAGTTATTCTGTTTTAAACACCTTAAATGATATTTTCAAAGATGTTTTAAGCTGAGCTTCATATTATACTGTTGCCCGAGGGGCTTATGAGATTCTGACCTAATAAGGCCGAGGGACTGTATTGTGAGGATACTTTTGGGTCGGGCTGCATACCACAGCAGTGATATACTGATTATGATTGTGAGCACGTGATTTTTGCCCTATATATGAATTATTCCCAAAAAATCAAACAAAAATGATTTTTCCTTATTTTTACAATTTTTGTGAATTTTTGTGTCATTTTCTGTTAATTGTTTGCATTTTATTTGTGCATGTTAATTCATATGAAAATACAAAAATACGCACTTGCATTTAGGGGATCTAATTTCATAATTTTAGTATTAACTAGGTATTAAATAGTTTTAGAACAAAATTCAAGGAAAACAAAAAATATATATAGTTTCTTTGCACTTTTAATTGTTAATTGTTGCATTTATCTTTAAATGGAGTTTTAAATAATTTTAGGAGTTAAATAGTTTAATTAGGTATTTGTTTTGTTTTAGCATTTTATAAAATCAGAAGAGATAAATAAATATAAAAATACAAAAATAAAATACAAAAGCAAAATAAAGAAAATACAAGAAAACAAATAAGGGAATAAATGAAAGAAAGGCCATTAAAAGGAAATTGGGCCAATCTCCAATTAAAACCTTAGCCCAAAACGGATTCAATCCAAACAAGCCCCGGACCAACCCAAGCCCAATCCCAAGACCACCCGGTACAATGGCCCCATATTCAAAACGACGTCGTTTTGACGTCGTTTAATCATGACCGTCCATTCCCCATTATCCAACGGCCACGATTGATCCTTCAATTTTAATAAAACTGTCCGAGAATTCATTAACCCTAAAAAACATTTTGTATCCTCCTCGTACACTCTTCTGTAACACCACCGGCGGAGCCGCCGCCGGCGAACGCCATCATCGCCGTTCACTCTCAAAATAACATTCCAAATTCCTCTTCTCATCCCCTTTCCAAATATCCAATCCTTTTCCCTCGAATCGACGTCGAACTCGTCGAATCTTCTTCTAAAGGTTTTCCGACCATGACTCAAAGTAGCCCAAATCGTACTAAAATTACACGTAGGACCGTCACACCCTCCTCTATCAAACCCCCCTAACCCCATTTCTCGAATGGGCCTGGAACGGGTCGAGTATTGATTTGAATATTTCCGGCCAAAACCCTAAATAATCCAATCCTTACCAAATTAGTACCATAGGGTTCCTTGAGCTGCCCTCATGAGGATTTCGGTGTCAAAAGAGTTCAAATGTCACTGGAAATGGCCGGAGTTGAGTTTTCAGTTAGCCGGATTCTTGTTGAAATCGTTTCAATTTTAGTAAGTCTTCTGTCTTGGTGAATTTCTCTTGTTTTGCTGTTATTTTCTCAAGTGTTAATCTCCAGTTTAATGTGTGGCAGTTGTTGCTAATGCTCTTCTAATTTCGTGCTTAACTGTTATTTGTCTAGATTTTAGTTAAGTCTGCTTTCAATTTCTTTCTATTTGACTTTCACTTCTAGTTTTGTCCTGATTAATTGATGCCTTGGTATGGTTAGATTTTTATTTCAATTTAATTTTTTGTTGTTTTGTGGTTTCATTAGTGATTATATTGTTGTAGTTAGAAGGCTTATTTTGATAATCGTTCTATGTGCATTAGATTTTCTGTCTGGTAGTTAGATTAGTATAAGCTTAATGGTGTTTACTTAGTTCTGATGGTTAATCTTGTTTCATCGATAATTAGACAGTGGTAAAATAGGATTTCATTTGTCAGCTGTAGCTCAATTCATAGTTTAGAAAGTAGTTTGGTTATGGCTGTAATTTTGAGTTGAAACTAGGGGCAATTGGGGTAATTCAGGGTATGGAATCTAGCTAGAATTTCCTAGAAGCTTCTAGGTGTGGGTATTAAGGTACATTTCAGTTAAAATAAGGGTGTGACTTGAGTCACAAGGCAAAAAATAAGGGTTAAAAGTTGAAAATTAATAGGGGCCTAAAAGAAAACCAAAAATCTGATGCTTACCCCTTGGTTGCCTATAAAAAGGCATCAAAATGCCTTGATGAAGAAGTTTTTGGAGCTCGCAAATTTCCCCCAAAATAGTCTCTACCATTTCCAAATCTGCAATTTTGAATTCAAAATTCAAAATACCCCAGATTTTAGTTCATCCTGATAGAAAACAAAAATACAAAAACAGAAATTATAAAAAGGTCAAAAACTGTTCCATTGATCACTTCGGTTTGATTTCGAGTTTGAGTGATTGATTTTGGTCTTTTGGTTCAATATTTGTTGGTTGAGATTCAGAAAACTTACTGCATTTGAATTTGAGTCAATTTTGGTGTGTTTGAGCTATCCTGGTTGATTTTGGCTTGTTCGAGGCCTATTTGGTCCAGTCTGGTTCATCTTCATTGAAACTAGTTGCTGATTGGTTGGAGTGTCAATTTTTGGGNCTTCCTAAGGTTGATTTCAAAGTGTATTTAAGGTGTTTGATTTGATTTTTACATCTGCCTGGGCACTTTTGATAGTTGGTTTTGGATTTAAATTTGGTCCTATTTGATGCTGTTGAACTTCGATCTGCTGCACTGTTGCTGATCTCTATCTTCTCTCTTGTAATCATACATTTCCAGGTACTCATCTCAATTGCTTCGATGTAGCTGTCAAAAATGGAAAATGAAATAAAGCATGGCTCACGTTTTCTGTTTCGTGATTCGCACTCGTTTGAATGATGTATATCAATAACTAGACATTGCTAGTTAATGTATGCTTGTTTGATACAGTTTAGGCCAGACTTGTAATAATATGGACTTTGAAGTCTGAACTGTACTAGACTGTAATTCTGAATTTGTATTCATTTGTTCTGGAGCAGTATCCTAATGTAGTGTAGTTGGATCTCCATGTTAGCTAAAATCAGTACATTAGCAGGTTTATCCTCAAATTGAAGTTCAGTTTAGTGTAGTAGAATTAATATCGTAGCTGAGACAGACACAACTGGAGTAAAATTAGATTGAACTGGGACGACAACTCTTTTTAATTTAACAGCTTAATGTCTCATTCGAAAATCAATAATCACACCTTTGTATAATTTGGTTTATTTGGATGTCAGTAGGTCCTCTAGTGTAACTGTTTAAATCACGATTCAATGCAAATGTCATACTGACTGTCTCATACTCCTTCAATTATTAGCGTTTTGGTTTAATTCATGTGGAACAACTTTTAGATTTGTGTTGCTTTAAGTGTATTACTGAAATTAGAATCCCATTGGGGAATTAGGCGTCAAGTTGGCTATGAAGATCTGAGGTCTCCAAACGTGTTTGGGCCTGGGCCACATCCAGCAGCAGGCTGATTTTGTAGTATAGACCTGGGGGTAATTTCCCCTCGTTGGGCTTATCTTGGAGCCCAATGGTTGGACTGTGGTGCAGAATTGCCATTTGGTCCAATAATGAATTAAGTAGGACTTTTTCCTCCATTATTAGAGACAAACAAAAATAGAAAATCATAGTTGCTTTTAGACTTGCCCTTTTAAAATAAAATGAGATGAGCCTTGCCAAATAAAAATACAAAGTCGCGGGGCCCTTTTATATGTATAAAATACTCAGAATTCGGGAAGGGCCGTTTAGCGAATTTCACGGCCTTCCCCAAAGATAATAACTCGTTAGTCACTTTAGGCGCGTTTTAATAATCTTACCTTCTTAATTACGGGTGCACATTTATGTGACCCAAATCCAAATCTCAACGGAGTCGAAATGTGTTAACAATCACGGGTGCACTGGTGCGACGTGGTTCAAGACGCATTTTTACGACGTTGCAATTCTTAAAAATAAAAATAAAAGCGGTTTATTAATAAAAGGCACATAGGGTAGAACATGTTTTAAAGTCAGGTAAAATCAAATACAACAGTTGAGCGACCGTGCTAGAAACACGGAACCTGGGAGTGCCTAACACCTTCTCCCGGGTTAACAGAATTCCTTATCCGGATTTCTGGTTCGCGGACTGTTAACAGAGTCATAATTTCCTCGGTTCGGGATCCAATCGGTGACTTGGGACACCATTAATTTCTCAAGTGGCGACTCTGAACATTAACAATAAATCCCGTTCAGATTGTCCTTTAATTGGAAAAACTCCTTTACACCCTCACAGGTGTAGGAAAAAGGAGGTGTGACAATGATAATGAGGCCGAGGGCCTGAGATTGTACGCCACAAGGTGGCTTGTGATTGATATGAGGCCGAGAGGCTGTTTATGATGCCACGAGATGGCTTGATATTGCGCTTAGGCCGTAAGGGGCCCCTCCCGGAGTCTGTACACCCCCAGTGAGCGCGGGTACCCATTGTGATATGAGATATAGCCCGAGGGGCTCGTATTGTTTAGTGATACTGCCCGAGGGGCTGATTCTATTGTTGTTACTGAGCCCGAGGGGCAGTTCTTATGTGTTTACCTTTTTTTTCTAGTTGTTTTTCCTATATATTGTTTGACTGCTTCAAAGGTGTTTATGAGATTTCACTGCTTAATTATATTTATTGATTTTGTTATGCCTCTTATAGCTTATTGTTGTGTTTAACGTGATTTTATATCGCTCAGTTTTCATTTATTGTTATTGCTCACTGAGTTGGAGTACTCACTTTACTCCCTGCACCCCTGTGTGCAGATTCGGGTGCTACAGGTCCTGCTACTGAGGGATGATAGTTTCCAGCAGATCTTCGGGGATTTACTAGGTAGCTGCTTGGCAATTCGCAGCCCAGTGCATTCTCCCTCTATTTTATTCCCTTTTTGATCCAGTTATGTAGTAGTGGAGTAGACTTTCAGACTTGTAGTATTGTTTTAGATGCTCATGACTGGTGACACCCCGATGTCGGGCTGTGTTGGGTTTTAATTCCACAACTTATACTATTATTTTGGGATATTATTTCGTTTAAGGACTTAGTATTTATTTCTTTAATTGCTTAAAGTGAATTGGAAGTGTGTCGGCTGGCCTTGTCTTCACGAGAGGCACCATCACGACCGAGTATGGGTTTAGGCTCGTGACATTCCTTAATAGTAGCCTATAATGGTTAAGTTTGACATCAGTCAATTTTTTGAGTAAAGGACCTCGAAATCCTGATTTGACGGTCCCAATAGGTTCGTATGATGATTTTGTACTTGGGAGTGTGTTCAGATCGGGTTTCGGAAAACCCGGGAGCGTTTCGGCGCCTAATATTGAAAGTTGGCACAGTGAAGGTTTTTCAAGTTCTTTAAGTTTGGTTTGGAGTAGACTTTGGTTTTATCCGGGTTCGTTTCGGATTTTATGCCTGGGAATAGATCCGTATGGTGATTTATGATTTGCACGCAAAATTTGGCATCATTCCGAGTTGATTCGATAGGAATCGGACGTGCGGAAGTGTTTTTATGAGTTTTTGTGTTTCATGTTGGATTCATGCTTTTTGGGCGTCCGATTCGTGGGTTTTGATGTTATTTTGGTATTTTAATCGCGCGAGCGAGTTCGTATTATGTTATTGGATGCGTGAGTGCAATTGGATAGGGTCCCGGGGGCCCTGTATGCGAAATAGATCGGAATTGGACTCGGTTTTGGACATGGGAGACTGTCGGTGGCTTCAAGTCTGGTGCAATCTCACCTGCGTGGAATAGGCCGCAGATGCGAGCTCGCAGAAGCAGCCTAATGCTCGCAGAAGCGGCCTGGTGTAGGCTAAGTAATGGTCATAGAAGCGAAGTGTTTTCAGCATCTGCGAGCTCGCAGGTGCGAGGAAAGTGGTCGCAGATGCGGGCGAGGTCATAAAGGCCTGGGGTCACAGGAGTGGAAGTTTCTCCGCAGATGCGAGTGCACAGGTGCAGACAGTTTCCGCAGAAGCGGATGTGCAGGTGCGCATGTTTCTCCGTAGATGTAGACTTGGCCAATCTTGCTGAGAACCGCACCTGCGATGGATTTTTCGCATGTGTGGTGTCGCAAGTGCGACCCTAGGCCCGCAAAAGCGGAAATCGCTGGGAATTGATGGGTTTTTAATCCGAGACTTAGGCCATTTTTCCTCACATTTCATTTGGTTTGGGCGACTTTGAGAGTACATTTGAGGGGGATTCTCATCAACATCCTAAGGTAAGTAAATTCCACCCATTTTCAAGTTAACTATGTGGATTTTAGGTAGATTAAAAATGGAAAAATTGTGAAAACTTGTGGGATTTGTGAAGAACCTAGGGTTTTGGTAAATTTGGGATTCGATCACGAATTTGGTGGTGGAAATGGGTGCAAACTATATATTTGAGTTCGGGAGTTCAAGGGTAACAATTATATTCGAAAATTTCTGGAATACGGGCATGTGGGCCCGGGGGTGAATTTCATTAATCTTCCAAATTGGGTTGGGTAACCATTATAAGAGATAAAATATGAACTTTTGAGCTTATATTTACTAGTTTATATGACTTTTGATTAGTTTCGGAATCCTCAACGTCATTTGAATGGTTCTAGTGAGGTTGGAGAGCTGGATTGAGGACTTGGAAGCGAGGTAAGTCTCTTGCCTAACCTTGTAAGATGGAACTTATCCCCTTAGGCGTATTATTATTGTGTGCTACTTGTGTGGGGAGCTACGTATGCACGAGGTGACGAGAATTCGTACGTAGCTATATTTTATAATATTAAATAAATTACAAGTTTATTATAATTATTAAAATATTTCGTTACAAGTCTTTTGTTTTAATATTTTATAATTCTTTACTAAGTTTTTTTATATAATTTATTAAGTTTAAATTAATTAAATAAATCTAAAAAACTAGCTAATGCAAACTAAAAAAACTTAGTCATTGTGAACTTTTAAAAAAGAGGGATTTTCAAAAATCCACTATTGTTTAGTTGCTATTAACTTCTTATAGCTACCATATACATAATTACTTCCTATAGCTACTATTCAGTTGTTACAGTAATGTATTCGCTGTATTCGCTACTGTATTCATGAATACAGTAGCAAAAGTGCCTAGAAACCGGACAGTCCAGTTGTACGCGACTATATTCACATGTATTCGCGCCATGTATTCATAAATACAGTAACGACAATCACCTTAAAATAGGTCTCTCCAATTGTATAATAACAGAAAGAAGATCAGTTAACGTGATACACTCCTAATATAACTCAACAAAATCAATTCTAACATGCCTCATTATCAACCCAATTAATTAGAAGATTTATCATACGCTAAACAAAAAAAATACAGAGCATGCTTTAGAGTTTCATTCCCTCTTTTTTCTCATATAGTTCGAGGTTTTGATTTGACCGTCATTGATTTCAGCTTTTTTTTGCTCGGAATTAATACAAGTATCTACAGAAATATTTAGAAATTCGATTTACTAGATAGCAAGCTTAACAGTGCTAATTCGTCATTCTAGAAAGTGAAACATTGAAAATTGTTATGTCGATTATTCGATTGAGGGGATATTGATAAAGGAGTATGCGTCGTACAATGATTTAGTTGCTTCAATTTCGAAGCAACTTGATATAGATTTGAGCTCCAAGTCAATTAAATTTGAATACAAAGTGGAAGCAAATTGCAAGCCTATGGAAATACACAACGACATGGGTTTCAGGGTGTATATAGAGTTGAAGAAGGAGAACAGAGAATTCATGATGTATTCATTGTGTATAACTACATTGGATAAAGAAATTGTAGATGGAGGAAGTTTAATTGAAAGTAACCTAATGCAACTTGACTTTACAAATGGGGTGAATATATTTGATAAAATTGATACACTTGGACTTGCGTCTTTAAATTCAGGTGAACCAATTAAGGTTTTCGAACAGGAAAGAGATTTGATTATTTCAAATACTAATCAAAAAGAGGTGATGGCTGAACAAGTATTTAAGGATAATTCCACATTGAAGACGGTGATGGAACAATATGCAATTGCTGAAAGGTTTCAATTACGGGTTGATAGGTAAAATATTGTCAGGTTTGAGTGCTATTACTTACTACAACTTCATAATATATCTTGTATTCAACTGTATGTTTGTGTTTTCGTAATAATTTTATAGTATATTCATAGCAACATATTATAAAATACAGCATTTATTATGTTGTATTCATAATATATGTTGTCTTTCATGGTATGTTTATGTATCAGTATTTTCAATAGAATGTGCTGAAACAACTATAGGAGAAATGAACCATTTATATTAGTGTATTCATAATACACTGTTGTATACAATATATTCAACATTTTTTATGATGTATTCATGTAACATACATTGTATTTCATTGTATGTTTCTATATTAAAACTTCGTTGAAAAATGAAAATGTTGTATGTCTGTGGTTAGAAAACAATTAGTTGAATCAGCTGTACGAGTAATTCTCCGGCTGTATTTAAATATGCATAATCCCGTATATATACAACTATATTCAATATTAACCTGTCGTGATATGTATATATTGTATTCATACATAACCAATTGTATTTGTAACACAAATGTATTTGCAGCTATACCTCGTTATGTATTTCTAAGGATTGTAAATGGAAAGTTAAGGCTTCTAGTGTTAACAAATCACAAATGTTCAAAGTGAGAGAGTTCAATGATAATCATACATGTCCGTTGAAGAATAAGGAGTATGAGCAACGTCAAGCAACCAGTAGGTTGATTGGGGGAATGATTAGGTCCAAGTTTACTCATCATAAGAGAAAATACATGCCAAAGGATATAATTGATGATCTGAAATCGGACTTTTGGTGTAGATGTTAGTTACATGTTGGCATGGTGTCACGACCCAATTCCATTATTGACCGTGATGGCGCCCAACACCGTTGTTAGACAAGCCAACACTAATCAAACTGGTGGTTTCCCATTTTAAATAAATTATTAAGTGGATAACATTTCCTCATTTGCTAAAAGGTTTAGAAATTTACATATGTAAAATAATTAAGCGGTAGTAAATGAGTGCAAATCGTAATCATAAAAACAAGTCCAAAATCATGAGTCTACTAGTGTGTGTGCCAAGAGCTGGTGTCACAAATATGTGGGCATTCTAGTAGAATATACAAAAGAAAACTAGTCTACTGTCCGAAAGGAAATAGACAGAAAAATATAATATAAGGAAGACTCCATGTTACACCCCGTAAGTTTAACAACATTGATACCATGATATATATATTTGATATGGTATTTTGAATGGAACATTTTCGTAAAAAAAAAGGTTTGAAATATATAATTTTATATAGTTATTAATTTTACTACTTTCGAATATACTTTAAATTATACGCATAATATGAGGAAGAGATGTGGAGAGCATTCCGTAGCTGCCCAAAAGTGGAGAACTCTAAGCAGTAATATGAGCTTGAGAAATTCCAATCACTATGTACTTTAAATTAAAAATCATCATCAAATTATCCTCCTTAATTATTTATTTTTGATTATATCAAATAAAGAACAAACTTAAGAGGAAAGTTAAAATGTGAATGCGACATTATGAAATAAGTGAATAAATAAATCTTGCATTCCTTTTGTAAACAAAAGAAAATTCTTTTAGACACTTTCTTATATTTTTAAAATTAGTATTACAAACTTTATTATAAGAAATTAGAGAAAACAGGTAAGAGATGGATCATGATGAAGTTATTACAATAAAAGGCATATTTATGTAATTTTATATTGGTACATGACTAAAGCGTGTAAAATACGAATCTAGAAGTTCTTATTTCATTATGCATAGAATTCTTAAGGATCTTCTACTACCTTGACATGGCTATAAAAATACTTCCAAAATGGTGATGAATGTTATAAATAGAATTTTATTTATGGTGAATGTCTATATTTAGAGCGATTCTAGGGTTTATTACTTGGTGGCTAAGTCATCCTCTCCCTATAAATAGAGGGTTCTATTCCATTGTAATTCATCTCAAATCAATAAGAATTCTCTCCCTCTCTCTCTTTCTCTGCAATATTGCTCTTGTTCTTTTATTGTTTCATCACACGTTATCAGCACGAGACTAATTGAGTAGAAGCTTTGGGATTGTGCATAATGATTGTCAATTGCTCCTTGAACTTCCTTCATGATTAAATTCTATACTTAAGGTAAGTATTTTACTTTATTTTTATCTTTTAAGTTCTTGACATTTTATAATTTGATTTTAAATACAAGCAAAGACAATAAACTTTGATTATAACCCTAATGGAGTTTGAAAGAAATTATAATCACCCAAAGTGGTAAAATTTCTTTGTCTTGCCATGATCAAATTCATGTATGATTGTGGGCAAAGAATTGAAAACCCGTCCCATTGAATTTGCTTCATTCTCATTCTGTTAAGAGAATGTGATATCAGTATATGATACGTCTGAAAGAAGACAAAATTATTACTATGAATGTATCAATGGATGTGGATGTGGCGATAGACGAAATTATAATCGTCATCATTGTAGTAATGAGAATAACAAGGATTCTCAAAATTACCCTTTACTTTTGTGAAAGTAATATTTGTCATCGATTTGACATGAGATTTTGTAAAGCACATATAGATGATTATGGTCCATTCATGATGTGAATGTGACAACATGTGATTTATGAATACATATTCATTCTTGCAAGAAAATGAACGTGCTAGTGATAGTGAATATACCATACTCACCTCTAGAATGAGGTTTGAGGGAAAATAAGAAAATAATGTCATTATTATGGCACGAATGGTCATTGGTCACATACCTATTGTACGCCAAAATATTTTGGCATTGTGATTATTAAAAGACATCGGTAATGCAAGAAACAGATCTTGCATATAATTTTGACCATAACCATAATGGTATAACTTTCTCTTTAAAAGAGATATTCACCATATGGATGTTGATGAATATGGGGTACTACAAAATTAATTGAGAACTCTGCAACAGCCAATTATACTATTTTGGAGAAACACAATTGATTACCAATAAGGTATTGTGTTGTAGTAGGTCTCAAAGAAACTTATTCAGTTTCCAAAGTATACGCGAAAGCGGTTGATATATTGAGACTATAAATAAAAGAAACATTTAATATCTTCTATTACTACAACTTGTAGCGGGGTAATTATGTCAAAAGTTACTCGCTTTATTCTCCAATTTGTACTACACAAATAAAAGAATGCCACAATAAAGTAGAAGTTTATTGATATAAAATTCATATCACAATAAACTTGGAGTTTATTGATATCCAGTTGGCATAGCTGGTTTAGTCATATCAATTTAAGTATGATGTACAAAAATAATAGAGAATTCACATGGGTAAATATTAAAGAACTAGAAAGTTCTTTACGAATTCTCTTATATTGCTTGTTCTCATTAATTAATTTACCAACTAAAATTGGGATTGAATACCATGAATGCTGGAAATATCAAAGGTGAATATGGGCCCATTCACCTGCAACGTATACCACATAAGATGCATCTATGAGATGGTTGCATGTGCAATTATTATTAACCCCCAACATGGTGTTTTGCGAGGTAACTTGCTCAATAATTTAATTTCGAGCATAATTTCTAGATTTTCTATTCAAGAAGTTCATCTAGATAAGTTGGTTTACATCACAATTGGTTTTAGCAAAATAATATATTGAGTGCCTCCACTTAATAGCTAAACTATTACATATGAGAACAAAGTTATCTATATCAGTTTGGTATAGGTTATATACGAAAGTATATTATTTTCTCCCCTCACAAGTGGTTCAGAGTCAGGAACCAAATAATTCCATCTTATTATTATTTATGTGCGGGGTATATATTGATTAATACCATAGCGCACAAAGATGGGTTCTCAAAGTTGAGGAAAACAAGTTAGTTTTTTTAACACGAGGGGGAGACATGATAAACAGTTGAGAAAAAGTTACGTGGAATGAATTATCATTTGTACATCTAGATCCTCGAATAAAATAATATGAACTTGAAGTTCATAAAAAGATAATTCATGTGCAATATATTGCAAAGCATGCCAGACACATTTGCTGATCCAAAGAAAGTAAGTATATTCTCATTGCAAATGCTCCTATTAAGTCCTAGAAGGGCAAAGTCTATGGTACGCTTAAAGCGTATAGACAAATCGGTTTCAAATAAAACTTCTTGATAAAGAAGATGAGCAAATGATCATAATAAGGAGGTAAGTGATCTAGAAGATCACTTGACATAACACTTCATAATATCTCAAGAGAGATTCAGGTACCTGAAAATATGAATGAAGAGATCTCTATGTTATATCTTTATGAAAAAATATTGAAACTGAAAATGTTTGTCGACGAAATCTATGATACCGCTAAGTATAGATGAGGATCTTAAGTCTGTCGTTTACAGGCACAAAAATATTGTCCAACTGAAAGAGACACAATTCAAATAGAATTGGTTTCATATGAAAGACATGTATTTTGAACATGTAGTTCAAACACTTAAAAGTATAAAGTCAATGGCATGTGCAATCAGTTTTCGATATTTTATATGTCTAGCATGACATGAAACTTGATATGCATCTAAAGTCTATTATATGACTTATATGACTGTCACAATCCCAGTTCGACCTCCGTGAACATGTCGTGATGGCACCTAGTCCCTACAACTAGGTAAGCCTAAAATGCGAAAATAATATAACTTGCGGAACAATAAATTAAACTAAGCAAAAATAGAAGGAAAGTTGTATATAAGTGCAACTTGGCATGTACAATTCAAAATGCGGAAGTCCACAATAACACCCCAAAACCCGGAAACTCACAGGAAACACAGACTAATAGAAGAGTAATACACTGCTCTAACTCCAAAATGTCTAAACAACTGAAAGAAAGGAAAGACTATCTACTAAAGCTGGAATAAGATAGAGACTCCTGGTCTGCGGACGCGGCAGAAGTACCTCGAAGTCTCAGCTAGATCTCTTCGCCTCGAGAGTGATACGCCTGGGATGAAGTACCTGGATCTGCACATGAAAAACATGCGCAGAAGGGGCATGAGTACACCACAGCGGTACTCAGTAAGTGCCAAGCCTAACCTCGGTCGGGTAGTGACGAAGAAGGTCAGGGCCCTACTGAGATAAAATATAATAATAAGCCTTGCAACAGTATGAAGTGAACAGAAATAATGAATAACACTATGAAGTAAGGCAAGTTATACGAAGCAACAATAACACGCAAGGAATAAGGTGACACAGAGTAAAAACAGCTCAATATCAGTACCAACAACGAGGATCTCCCAGGATACCGTCCTGTAGTCCATTTCATCAACTGTCCGAGGAGCTCCTGGGATATCGTCCCGTAGTCCATCATATGAGTATATCCGAAGGATCTCCCGGCATATCGTCCCGTAGTCCAACTATCAATGTGCGGGGAATCTACCGGGAATCTAACCCGTAGTCCCAAAGTAAAAGTGCAGGGGGATCTACCGGGAATCTAACCCGTAGTCCCAAAGTAAAAGTGCGGGGGGATCTATCGGAAATTTAACCCGTAGTCCCAAAGTAAACAAACAAGGGGGGAGCTACCGGAATCCCACATCCGTAGTCCTAATGTAAATGCGCAACCACAGCCATAAGATATTCAGAAATGAAGTACAAAGATACAAGCAACAGGTAGTACTAGCCTAACATGCTTCACGTAGTACAGTCAAGGCAACTTAAGTAAATAGGCAATTTAAATCGACTAATCATGCTTTTCTAATCTAACACAGGTTATAATTGCGAGTAGAATAAGGCAAATACGAAAGAAACTCAGTCTCAATATCCTTAAGTAAAAATCGGTTTTCAACAATTAACTCAAGTACGCGCTCGTCACCTCACGTACAAGGCTTTCAATTATCAAATATCATATCCTAAGGGGAAAGGTCCCCCACACAAGGTTAGACAAGCCACTTGCCTCAAAAACATCCTACGGACTTATCCGTGCGATCAAATCGCCAAAATAACATCATATACATCGAATCAAGTCTCAAAGCTCATGATTTCTTCCAAAATTTTCATAGAACATCAAATTCCCATTTTAAGTCCGAAACACGTCAAACGACGTCCATTTTCAACCAAACTTTACAGAAAGTGCTTAAATCATATATAAGACTTGTACCGGGCGCCGGAACCAAAATACGGGCCCGATACCATAGTCTTCTAATCAAATTCATTTCCAATTTCCTTAGTTATTTCCAGAAAACAATTTCACACAAAAATTCATTTCTCGGACTTGGGACCTCGGAATTCGATTCCGGGCATACGCCGAGTCCCATATTTTCTTACGGACCCTCCGGGACCGTCAAATCACGGGTCCGGGTTCGTTTACCCAAAATATTGACCGAAGTCAAATTTATTCAATTTAATATCAAAATTTTAGCATTTTTCCCACAGAATTTATATTTAAGCTTTCCGGCTACGCGCCCGGACTGCGCACGCAAATCGAGGCAATCCTAGATGAGGTTTTCAAGGCCTCGGAAGTACAGAATGGGAAAGAAATAAGTGATGACCCCTTTGGGTCGTCACAATGACTTAACTTATATGACAATCCATGAAGGATTTAAGTTGCTTGAAGTATATACAATTCTTGATCTTGAAGTACCACTTCCTCAGTGCAATTTGTGCACAAATGTATCTTGCTATAACAATAGGCATGATAATATGATAGCAAGAGTTTTCACCTCTATTTAAAGATATTGAAATGACGATTCCAACAAGATCATATGAAGATAATACATCTATTAGGGATGATGATTTCGAGATGAAATAAATTCGTTCAAGTTAATATGGTTGATTTGTTTATCAAATCTCTACCAAAGATCTTTTGAAGATGGTGCACGAGATTGGGATGCGAAGGCTCAAGGATGTGAATTGATGCTCTCATCAGGGGGAGTTAATGCGCGTTGCACTTTTTTCCCCTTACAAGGTTTTGTCCCACTGGATTTTCCTTGCAAGGTTTTTAACGAGGCAACCAAAAGGCGTATTGTTAGATATGTGTACTCTTTTTCCTTCTCTAGAATTTTTTCCCACTGGGTTTTATTTTAGTTAACGTTTTAACGAGGCACATTATCTGTTGAATAGACATTCAAGGGGGAGTGTTAAAAATATAATTTTATTTATGGTGAATGTCTATATTTAGAGAGATTCTAGGGTTTATTACTTGGTGGCTAAGTCACCCTCTCCCTATAAATTGAGGGTTCTATTCCATTGTAATTCATCTCAAATCAATAAGAATTCTCTCTCCCTACTTTTCTCTGCAATACTCTTCTTTTTTTATTATTTCATAACAATGAGGTTATTTTAGCAAGATACTACAGACATAACATTTTATGTAAGCCCAATAATTCGATGGGGGAAATATGTGCATGGCTGGTTATGTGTTTTTGCTTTCCTTTAAAAGGAAGAGAGTCTGAATCTTATTGTGTTTTTGGTTCTTTACTTTGATGTCATCAATTTTTTGAAGAAAATATAGATGCATTAGTGTAAAGTACTTTCTTCTGATTTTAACAAGCAGTTCTTTTTAATTAAAATTAGGGTGACAACTATCTCACATGAGAGAACATGTTGAAGTGGTGTAGAATTTACGTTTGTCCCAAGTTGCTATTTACTTTAGGTATGAACTTCTATATACCTCACAGATATCAAAAGAATTTATGAGATTTTCTTTATTGTAAGACACTATTTTCTCATAAAAAAAGAAGGTTATCTTTTTATCATTTTAAGAACTAAGCGTACGAAAATTTTTACTCTTTATATGATGTTAGGAAAATTATGAGTTGAAAAAATATATGTATTTTTACATAGATGTTTTAAATAATAATGTATGTATTGATTTTATATGGTAACACATAACCATAATAGTAGGGTACATAAAGAGTGTTAAAAATGAGTAGTATTTTAAGTAATTTGAGATAATTCTTAATTATGGGGATAATTGATTAATTATGGGGATAATTATCATTAAGTGGATAAAAATTTCTTTTTGGGGCTGCCACTATGACGACCCGTTCAGTCGTCTCATGAGTTACCGCTCTGTTTCCCCCATTTTTGCTTCTTTATGCTTCGTTATCCATGTTTCATGTGATCAAGTTGATTAGTTTGCATTCGGAGAGGATTTGGTAAGAAATGACACACTTAGTCTCTTTTAAGAAGGCTTAAGTTGGAAAAGTCAACCGGATGTTGACTTATGTGTAAGAGGGCTCGGATGTGAGTTCCGATGGTCTGGTTAGCTTCGGGAGGTGATTTGTGACTTAGGAGTGTGATCGGAATAGGTATTGGAGGTCCGAAGTAGAATTAGGCTTGAATTGGCGAAGTTGATATTTTGGCGATTTCCGGTTGGTAGGTGAGATTTTGATCCGAGGATCGGAATGGAATTTTGAGAGATGCAGTTGCTTCGTCGTGTCATTTGGAATGTGTGTGCAAAATTTCAGGTCATTCGGATGTGGTTTGGTTGGGTTTTTGATCGAAAACGTATTTCGGAAGTATTAGAAAACTTAGGCTTGAATTCGATGTGAATTGGTGGATATGGTTTTGTTTGAGGTGTTTTGATGATTGGAACAAGTTTGAATGAGGTTTTAGGATGTTTTGGTACTTTTGGTTGAGGTCTCGAGGGCCTCGGGTGAGTTCGGATGGTCAATCGGACCATTTTTGGTATTTTGAAGTTGCAAATTTTGGAGTTCAGGTGTTGCAGAGTTTATCTCTTCGCGTTCGCGTGAGTAGGCTCGCGTTCGCGTAGAAGGAATTTGGAAGGCCAGGATTTAGACCTCGCGTTTGCGTTTGAGGGCTCACGTTCGCGGAGGGCTGTGGATCAGAGTATCGCGTTCGCGAATGAGGGTACGCGATCGCATAGAGGAAGTGAGTCAGATGGGGTCCAAGGTGATTTGTGCATCACGTTCCCGTATGGTTGCTCGCGTTCGCGTTTGGTCATTTCATTTGATCATCGCGTTCACAGGTTGGTGGTCGTGTTCGCGTAGTGTATTTGTGAAGTCTTGGAATTTTGTTCTTCGCGATCGCGAGGCTTGGGCCGCGATCGCGATGAAGAGATATCAGAACTGGGCAGAAAGCTTATAAGTTATTTCATCCGCGATTTTGGGTCATTTTTACTCCATAGTTGATCATTTTGAGAGCCCTTTGAGGGAGATTGAAGAGGGATTCAAGGAGAATTGATTGGAGGTAAGATTTTTGAACCTAAAACGTGATTTTATTGTAGTAAACTTTACCTAAGAAATTCAGTAGGAAACTTAAGAACTAAAAAATGAAAAGAACGTAGGGTCTTAGGTAAATTTTTAAACGTTTTGAAGTTGGGTATTTAGGAACGGACCTATTTGGAGGGTCGGTATTTGAGTAACGTTTTGGTATGTATGAACTCGGTAGGGAAGGATAACGGTAACCCGTTGATGTAGTTAAAATTTTTGTAGTTTACAAAGAAAGTGGGCGACGGGGCTCGGATTTTGGTAATTTCGGGATTTGTGCCCGATATTGATTGTTCTCGCTTGGGCCTTGTTCCCTTAGCATATTGTGATGTATTCGTTCTGATTTTGGATAGATTCGATGCGCGTGGAGGCCAACTTGAGGGGCAAAGGCGTCGCGAGCTAGAGATTTTGCCGGTTCGAGGTGTGTAATGGTTGTAAATGATGTTCTGAGGGTTTGAAACCCCGGATTGCACATCGTAGTGCTATATTGAGGCGAGGCACACGCTTAATGAGGAGCGTGGGGTAGCGCACTATTGGGGATTGTGACTTGGTCCGTCCCGATTGATGATTTTACTGTGTATTTTATTGAAATCTATTTGCTATCATCATTATTTTATTGAAATCTATTTGCTATCATCATTATTTGTGTTGTATGCCGTATTTGGGCTCCGTGCCAATTATTTGAACCCTTCCGGGATTGTTGTTGATGTTTCCTCACTATTTTGGCTTTATATCTGAACTCAGTCATGTTATTTCCCACTGTTTTCAAAACTCAGCCATGTTTACTCTCTTTTAATACTTAAATGATATTTAAATGATGTTTTGGGCTGAGAAATACTGTTTTACCGTTGCCCGAGAGACTTACGTAATTTTTGACTGAGTAAGGCCGAGAGCCTGTGTTGTGAGGATATCTTTGGGATCGGGCTGCACGCCCCAGCGGTGATACATTTCTTTGGGATCGGGCTGCACGCCGCAGCGGTGATACACTGATTTGATTATGAGGCCGAGGGCCTGAGATTGTACCCCACGAGGTGGCTTGATATTGATATGAGGTCGAGGACCTGTTTATGATGCCACGAGATGGCTTGTTATTGCGCTTGGGCCGTAAGGGGCCCCTCCAGGAGTCTGCACACCCCCAGTGAGCGCGGGTACCCAGTGTGATGTGAGATATAGCCCGAGGGGCTGGTATTGTTCGATGTGATTTCTCGAGGGGCTAGTACTGTTCTGAGATGTCGCCCGAGAGGCGAACCTTATGTGCTTATCCTTCTTATTTGTCTGTCATTTACTTGCTTAATTGTGCATTTGTGCCCGAGAGGCAGATTTCTGTGCTTACTTGCACTAGTTGTTCTGCATTCATTTGCGCAAACTGTTGAAAGTCATTTTCAAAAGAGTTTTAAACTGAGCTAAGTTGTTTTAAAGGATTTTACAGCTTCATTGCTTTCTTACTGGACTTTGAAACTGCTTCTATACAGCATGTTGATGCTCTTTTCGTGATTTCTTATCACTCAGTCTTTATTTATGATTATTACTCATTGAGTTGGAGTACTCACTTTACTCCCTGCACCATGTGTGCGGATTCAGGTATTCTACACCCGGTAGCGGGTTTTGGCTGATCGGAGGCAGAGTTATCGGAGTTTAGCAAGGTAGCTGCCGGCGTTCGCAGCACTGCTTTTCTCCCTGCTTATTTTTTTTAGTTTGTACTTAGTACATCCAGACTTTGTCAGTTGTATTTAGATTTAGTAGATGCTCATGACTAGTGACACCCCGATTTGGGCTGTGTTTGGGTTGTACTTCCGCCTTGCTGTGATATTGCATTGTTGTTTAGCAATTATTAAAGCATGTTTTAGCCTATTGTATTGTTGTTTAGCTGTTTAACTTTGAATTGGGTATGTGTCGGCTGGCCTTGTCTTCAGGAGAGGCGCCATCACAACCGGGTCCGAGTTTAGGATCGTGACAAGTTGGTATCAGAGCTTAGGTTACATAGGTCTCACGAGTCATGAGCGGGTTTAGTAGAGTCTCACGGATCTGTACGGAGACGTCTGTATTTATCCTCGAGAGGCTGCAGAACCTTTAGGAAAACTTCACATTCTTGAACTCTTATCGTGCGTCCTTGATTCAGCTTGAAATATAACTCTTGAAATTCCTTCCAGCATTCGTATGCGCGAACGAGCGCTCAGTATCAGATGTGCATCGATGGCTTGTGATTCCCTGATCGAGGGGCGAGATGTGATCTCTATGAGTTGATGTTGGGCCAGTCTGGAGGACTTGAGGCCGGATTTATAGCTTGAGCACCAAGGTGCTGATTGTGTGAACAAGCGTTTTTGAACTTATATGTTCGGTAGTGTCCCTTTTAGTGGAAGTGACGGCTGTGGATATGTGATGAGTATGTTGTGACTGCGGGATATATTTATATGATTTGGAAGCGACAAGAAGGGTCTGCTGGAGGATAGATGATCTATTAGGTGTTTGATTTCCATTGTGATAGGATGTATAGCCCTAAGTTATGGGTGTGTGAAAATCTTTTCATGTTTCCTAGTTGGGAGTGAAGTAAATTTCATGTTACGGTATGAGTTTAGACTCAGGAAGACTAAGTGGCTGCATAATGGTTATAACGGTGAAAGGTATACAGAAATTCCAGTTTAAGGCAAAGCAGGCGGGCTACCTCCTGCGAAGTGTTCTGGAGTTGTGTGATGCTTATGTTGTCTGTTAGAAGATTCCCTTTACAAGTGAAATATATGTGTTGAAGCTTAATTCAGGCCGCTTAAGAGAGTGGGTTTAATTGTTACGTGAGTAAATGTGAGAGTTGCAGAAGATTTGAAGTACCAGATGGTCTGTGTTCCACGAGCTAATGAAGGATTGAGTAAATCCCACTGTAGTATTATGGCAACAATTAACTATATGCGTTATGGGTTATCGTGTGTGTTTTAATCTATGGCTTCGAGCCAAGTGGGGGAGTTTGCTATTGATTAGTTGTTGCACGGTTATGTACTATGTTGGTTTCCGTTTGAGGCGTACTGGTGATCAGTTATGGTTTGCAAAGATTGAGCCCGAGGATGGCTCGAATAGAGGAAAATTTTGACAAAGGTTATGTCATGCTTCATAGGTGTAAGAGAATCTCAGAATGTCTTAAGTTGTTGTTGGTAAAAGATGCTCGGTGCACAGAGCGGGTAGTTGCTTGGTTGTATTGGGATGAGGTTGCATTCTGCAGTGTCTGAAGTGCTAATGAGGCACAAGGTGTTCGGTTCTTTTGATCGGGCTAATTGCGATTTGAGTAGAGTGGATGACTTGCGAGAATGGTTCTAATGTGTTCAAGATTCTACATATAACAATCGGGTATTTTAAAGTTGTATATGTGGTTAGAAACTGAGTTTCGTTGGAAGAGGTCAAGACTTGTGGTATTCCTATGTTAATTATGGGATTCTATGTGTCAGTACCAGGAAGGTAAAGGTAACGGATTTAGATTCGCAGGGAGTTCTTCAGAGTAAAGTATTTTGGAATGTGGTACTTTTGGGAATGTTTAAGAAAGTATTCAGCGACTTATGAGCCTTAGATGGTGTGGCTTTATGCCTAGTTGCTGTGGTAAGTCTGAGTTGAGGAATTGTGGTGCTACAGCAAAAAGAAAATATCAAGTTGAAGAAGAATCAGAAGGAAATTTAGATAGATGGGTTAGTTTAGTAGTAGATCGGACCGGTATGGTAAGGATATGATTTGTTCCTTGTGTGTGTTCGAGGTAATGAGTTCTTACAGGTAATTTGCGGCAATGCTCGTAGGTTTTGACGGTTGCGTAGCTTGGTCGAGTTAGAAGGATTCAGTCCTGGCAGGTCTGATTTGTGCAAGGGGAACTCGGAGAGTTCTTGATGGTTTTACCGCGGTTTGGAGATGTATATTTTCTATGGGCATGCGGAGCATGGGATGTATAGTGATTTTCTTCTAGGTGGGACCAATGAAAAGTTCTTGACTAGTTGAGTACGTAGATGTTTGTGGCTCGGAAGGGAGATGAAGTTCTCATGTTATCCTAGGATGGTATGGTATATGCGTTATGTTGTGGAGGATTGAGATTTGCGTGTGTAAGGTTACGGTTCAGTTCTGAATGGAAAGTCATAAAATTCTTAGGCAGCACGGGCAGTTTTAGGTGATTAGAGAAATGAGCTTCAAATGATTAGGGTGAATGATCTTCAGATGATTAAGGAAATGGTATTGCTAATCATAGTGATTTGACGAGGGTATATGTTTCAGAAAGCCAATGTGATTAAGTTGCTAGTACTTCGGTAGTACTGCGGCGCTTTCTTGTTAGATCGACTGCTAATATTCGAGTTTGCTCGATGGCACAGGGGAATTTTAGAATAACTTTCGTGGAATGATTGGGTACTTGAGGTGTGATATGTATTCGGACGGCGGAATTCGGGATCGGGTATGGTGATTTGTGTGCTACATGGAGTTGGAGACTGGGATTTCCCATATTCAGGCTATGTTGTGGTTTGGGTCATGTGTATCGGCACTGTGTAGTGACTATCGGGGTTTGGAGACCCCGAGTGGATCTTTTGCTGCTTGGTATGTTAAATCTTGGATGTAATACTGGGTATAGACTGGTTGTTTTCGTGTTGTGTTATTCTGGACTATTGCGCTAAGGTCGCAATGTTGGCTATGTCGGGAATGCCACGGATTGAGTGGTGAGGTTCGATGGATTATGTTCTTGGTAGAGTGGTTTCATGCTTCGAAGGCCCAGCGGAGGGCTGGGAAGGATTGTCTTCCTTATTTGGGCTCTCGTGATGGATGTCAGTGCAGAGGCTCCTCATATTGATTCAGTTTCGGTGGTGAGGGACTTTTCGGATGTGTTTCTTGTGGCCGGGCATGTCGCCAGGCAAGGTTGTTGATTTCTGTACTGATTTGATGTCGGGCACCGTATCGTATGGCACCGGCAGAGTTAAAGGAGTTGAAGGAGCAGCTTTAGGATTTCCTTGATAGGGAGTCCATTGGCAGGCCAATGTGGGTGAGTGTTCTATCTTGAGTCGGCTTGGTTGGCTCCGAATGGCATTGCTGAGGGAGGTATTGATTCGACCGTTGTTGAGCTTATCAGTGATCTGGGGAGATCTATGAGTTACCTTTCTATGTTGCGAGGTGTTATGATTTGTTGGTTATAGGCACATATGGTGCAGTTCATTTGGGGTCTCTTAGTGGAACTCAAGCGGAAAGAGTAATTGGGCGTTGCTCAGTGAATGGCGTATCGGTTATGTCCTATCGGGTTGTGTGGCGTATGTTATTTGTTTCACCGTGGGTGTAATGATTTGCTTTGGTTCCAGACATCAAATTGTGCGTGGTTGTCACTTTCGAGCATAGTGACTTGAGGTGTTTCATGTGGAGCAGTGTTTGATGGGATCGCGCATTGTAGCAAAGCTATGTGGAGATATGACCTTGCGGGTTAGATTCGTGTGTTCTATTTCTATGATGCGAGACGGGTTTTCAGCCTTGTGTTGTGATGGTACTGGTGAGCTTGAGGTACAGCTCTTTCATTTGAGTCATTTTCATGATTTGAGTATGTTCGGACCGTTGCTTATTGGTGCACGTATTATGCAAGTTGTGGCTTAGACCTATGTTGATGTGTCATGTCGCCAGAGTGGTGTGTTGGATTAGAGGGGATCGTTGAGATCATTAATGAATACGAATGGATTCGATTTCAGCATGTTGGAAGGATAATATCGAGGTTCGGCTCGGAAAATTGCTATGGTCATTGCCAAGGAGAAGTGGCTTCATAAATGGTTGACCTGAGAAATAGTTATGGCTTACCGCGTGTTTTAGTTATCATTGGCAGTATATGAAAGTGTTGGGATGAGACTTTAGTTGATAAGAGGTTTTCTACCAGTATTCGGTTGTTGTGGGCAGCTGCTGTGAATAGAAGTTATCGCTACGAGTGTTTGAGTTATGAGGTATATCATGGGATTGCTCCCGAGGTTGCAGGCATGGGTTATTACAGCTGGTTCGGGTCTATTCAGAGTATAGGTGTGAGGTTTTGATCGTACTGATGGTTTCAGAAGTGAAGATGTGGTTCTACGGCTTATGGGCCAGATTGGATTGTGCAATTTCAGTTGCAATGTGTTATCGGACCTATATGAGATAGGGTGACGTGGGATCACCCCCGGGTATATGCATGGTAAAGTCATTCAGCAATTGGTTGGCTTCTAGAACAACTCTGGGTACGTTCGAGGACGAACGTTTGTTTAAGTTGGGAGGATGTGACGATCCGGTCAGTCGTTTCATGAGTTACCGCTCCGTTTCCCCCATTTCTGCTTCTTTATGCTTCGCTATCCGTGTTTCATGTGATCACGTTGATTAGTTTGCGTTCGGAGAGGATTTGGTAAGAAATGAGACACTTAGTCTCTTTTATGAAGGCTTAAGTTGGAAAAGTTAACCGGATGTTGACTTATGTGTAAGAGGGCTCGGATGTGAGTTCTGATGGTTCGGTTAGCTTCGGGAGGTGATTGTGACTTAGGAGTGTGATCGGAATGGGTTTTGGAGGTCCGGAGTAGAATTAGGCTTGAATTGGCGAAGTTGATATTTTGGCGATTTCCGGTTGGTAGGTGAGATTTTGATCCGAGGATCGGAATGGAATTCCGAGAGTTACAGTAGCTTCGTCGTGTCATTTGGAATGTGTGTGCAAAATTTCAGGTCATTCGGATGTGGTTTGGTTGGGTTTTTGATCGAAAGCGTATTTCGAAAGTTTTAGAAAACTTAGGCTTGAATTTGATGTGAATTGGTGGATTTGGTATTGTTTGAGGTGTTTTGATGATTGGAACAAGTTTGAATAAGGTTTTAGGATGTGTTGGTACTTTTGGTTGAGGTCTCGGTGGCCTCGGGTGAGTTCGTATGGTCAATCGGACCATTTTTGGTATTTTGAAGTTGCAGATTTTGGAGTTCAGGTGTTGCACAGTTTATCTCTTCGCGTTCGCGTAAGTAGGCTCGCGTTCGCGTAGAAGGAATTTGGAAGACCAGGATTTAGATCTTCCCGTTCGCGTTGAGGGCTCGCGTTCGCGGAGGGCTATGGATCAGAGTATCGCGTTCGCAAATGAGGGTACGCGATCGCGTAGAGGAAGTGAGTCAGATGGGGTCCAAGGTGATTTGTGCATCGCGTTCGCGTAAGGTCATTTCATTTGATCATCGCGTTCGCAGGTTGGTGGTCGCGTTCGCGTAGTGTATTTGTGAAGTCTTGGAATTTTGTTCTTCGCGATCGCGAGGCTTGGGCCGCGATCGCGATGAAGAGATATCAAAACTGGGCAGAAAGCTTATAAGTTATTTCATCCGCGATTTTGGGTCATTTTTACTCCATAGTTGATCATTTTGAGAACTCTTTGAGGGGGATTGAAGAGGGATTCAAGGAGAATTGATTGGAGGTAAGATTTTTGAACCTAAAACGTGATTTTATTGTGAAATTTACCTAGAAATTCATGGAATTTAAGCTAAAAAATGGAAGAACTAGGGCTTGGAATTTTGAACTTTTGAATTGGGATTTGAAGGACCATTTGAGGTCGGATTTTAGAAATTTTGGTATGTATGAACTCGTGGAAGGATAAGGAACCCGTTGATGTAAAATTTTCTGAGTTTCGAGAAGTGGGCCCGGGGCTCGGGTTTTGGTAATTTCGGGATTTGTGCCCGATATTGATTGTTCTCGCTTGGGCCTTGTTCCCTTAGCATATTGTGATGTATTCGTTCTGATTTTGGATAGATTCGACGCGCGTGGAGGCCAATTTGAGGGGCAAAGGCATCGCGAGCTAGAGATTTCGCCGGTTCGAGGTGAGTAATGGTTGTAAATGATGTTCTGAAGGTTTGAAACCCCGGATTGCACATCGTAGTGCTATATTGAGGTGAGGCACACGCTTAATGACGAGCGTGGGGTCATGCACTATTAGAGATTGTGACTTGGTCCGTCCCGATTGATGATTTTACTGTGTATTTGATTGAAATCTATTTGGTATCATCATTATTTGGGTTGTATGCCGTATTTGGGCTCCGTGCCAATTATTTGAACCCTTCGGGGATTGTTGTTGATGTTTTCTCACTGTTTTGGCTTTATATTTGAACTCAGTCATGTTATTTCCCACTGTTTTCAAAACTCAGCCATGTTTACTCTGTTTTAATACTCAAATGATATTTAAATGATGTTTTGGGCTGAGAAATACTGTTTTACTGTTTCCCGAGAGGCTTACGTGATTTTTGATTGAGTAAGGCCGAGAACCTGTGTTGTGAGGATATCTTTGGGATCGGGCTGCACGCCCCAGCGGTGATACATATCTTTGGGATCGGGATGCACGTCGCAGCGGTGATACACTGATTTGATTATGAGGCCGAGGGCCTGAGATTGTACGCCACGAGGTGGCTTGATTTTGATATGAGGTCGAGGACCTGTTTATGATGCCACGAGATGGCTTGTTATTGCGCTTCGACCGTAAGGGGCCCCTCCAGGAGTCTGCACACCCCCAGTGAGCGCGGGTACCCAGTGTGATGTGAGATATAGCCCGAGGGGCTGTTATTGTTCGATGTGTTTGCCCGAGGGGCTGATACTGTTCTGAGATGTCGCCCGAGAGGCGAACCTTATGTGCTTATCTTTCTTATTTGCCTGTCATTTACTTGCTTAATTGTGCATTTGTGCCCGAGAGGCGGATTTCTGTGCTTACTTGCACTAGTTGTTCTGCATTCATTTGCGCAACTGTTGAAAGTCATTTTCAAAAGAGTTTTAAACTAAGCTAAGATGTTTTAAAGGATTTTACAGCTTCATTGCTTTCTTACTGGATTTTGAAACTGCTTCTATACAGCATGTTGATGCTCTTTTCGTGATTTCTTATCACTCAGTCTTTATTTATGATTATTACTCATTGAGTTGGAGTACTCACTTTACTCCCTGCACCATGTGTGCGGATTCAGGTATTCTACACCCGGTAGCGGGTTTTGGCTGATCGGAGGCAGAGTTATCGGAGTTTAGCAAGGTAGCTGCCGGCGTTCGCAGCACTGCTTTTCTCCCTGCTTATTTTTTTTAGTTTGTACTTAGTACATTCCAGACTTTGTCAGTTGTATTTAGATTAGTAGATGCTCATGACTAGTGACACCCCGATTTGGGCTGTGTTTGGGTTGTACTTCCGCCTTGCTGTGATATTGCATTGTTGTTTAGCAATTATTAAAGCATGTTTTAGCCTATTGTATTGTTGTTTAGCTGTTTAACTTTGAATTGGGTATGTGTCGGCTGGCCTTGTCTTCAGGAGAGGCGCCATCACAATCGGGTCCGAGTTTAGGGTCGTGACAGCCACTTGGCATCAAGCTAAGCCAAAGTGGAACCAAAATGTAGGATGAGTCATAAGGCATAATATGCCTTCATTACACGTATGGAAAATGGCCTTTCATTATTAGTTGTTGTTGGAAAAATGTTTTATAGTTTTGGATGTCTCCACCTCTAGAGAGGAACTGCTGCAGTAGAAGTGACGGAAACATAGTCATATTCTCCTTATTGTAGAGAAATAATTAAACATACTTTGACTACTAATATTCCACAATCTTAGAATAGTGAAAGTCAGTTATATGAATCATTAAGATCATTTTCTTTATACAAAATTCGTTAAGATCATTTTGGTCCATTTTGGCCCATTTCATATCAAATTGAGCGGTATAGAGTAGCTTTATAAAGGAATATTAGGAAAATGTGGGATAGTTTCTACAGAAATGCTTGAAACCAGGCAAAAGAGCTAGGAATCGGTTTCTGAAAACATATATAGATGTCGCCTTCTGTGAAATATTTCGGGTTGTATTCAATATTTCTTGCTAGCAGACACCAGCAGTTCTGCAAATAAATTGGAAGGGTGAATCCCATGGACCTAAAATTCAGAGGAATCTGTTAAGATCAAGAAAGTTGCTTGGTTGCTCATCAGCAGAAAATCTAACATATGGATAGTGATAGTTGGAGATGAAAAGGGCAGAGGGATGTATCTTCAAGATTCTTAAAACTGAAGGAAATGGATTTTTGACACTCCATTGTAGATACTTAAGAGGCGCTGACAAGATTTGTTTTTTTGAGTGGACGTCGGCTTATACAAACATTTGACAAGATAAAAAAAAAAGATAGTATCACGATAGCACTTGGCAGAAGTAGCAACCTTTCCCAAAAAAATATCATACGGATTTTTCCTTACTCCAAGTATGTTTGGCATGATCTATACGACACAAGCGAAACGAGCAAATGCACAAATTCCATAAATGACTATATTCATAGAAGTATTAGATATGTCTATGTTCTTGAATTTCCATATGTCTTATTATTCTATTGTTTGTTCATGGGTCTCAAAAATATGTAAGTTGGTAAAGTTTATTTCATGATATTAATCAGAGGCATAATGGCCTTATGACGTACCAAGAGATTTTATTAACGTATTTCATATGCATTACATGCATTTATACATGCATATATATATATATATATATATATATATATATATATATGTATGTATGTATGTATGTATATGGGATATGGGAAAGGTTATGGCGTTATATACGCACCACCACCTGATCAGCTGGTTATACGTTGATGATTTTGCCCACAGTGGCTAAGATGATATGATGGGATGCCCTCAGAGGCTTGATGATGTTATGAACACATGTACCTATGCACGACATGACATTTATACACATATGCATGACACTATAAGTATTTCATGATTTACAGAGTTATCCAGACTTACAGGTTGAGTCATTTACTCCATGTTTCTTCCATGTCCTTGATTAATATTGACTTATGGTTATGTTTTAGTTCCGCCTTACATACTCAATACATTATTCGTACCGACGTCCTTTTGTTGGGGACGCTACATTCATGCCTGCAGGTATAGATAATCAGTTGACGAGCCCTCATAGTAGACGAGATTGGCATTCAGCGAAGGATAGGTAAGACTCCACCTCATTCAGAGTGCAGCCGAGTCTATGAGTCATCGTGTTAGAGTTCTGCTACAGATTTACGAGTAGGCCGATACCCTGTCCCATTTGATGTCAGTTAATCTTAGAGGCTTTGTAGATAGAAGTTCAGTTTGTACAGTATGTCAGAGGCCTTGACGACCCATATGTATTCATGTTTTAAGAAAAATGATTCAGGGATACAGTGTTTTCCAACTTACAATTATACATTACGAGTTGTGGCCATGTTAGCCCATGGTAGTTACTAAAGGAATGAGTCCAGCTAACTCGACCTATGTATGTTCTAGTTTTGGTCGAATGATCATGAGTTACAGAGTGGTTCGCTCGGGCCAGCTCGGCACCGGGTGCCAGCCACGCCTCCCCGGGTTTGGGGCGTGACACTCCATCTGCTGCAGAACGACTCGGAAGGCAGCTCACCGTGAAGTCTCGAGATGGGGATCAAATATGCGCGCCGGACTGGTAACCAGATGCACCCGCCTTAGATCCTATACCATTAAGTACAGAAATGTAGCATGAATACATAAATAATATGTACCCAGTAAGTATCTAGTCTAACCTCAAAGAAGTAGTGACGAGGGGTCGACTCCGACACTTACTAAGGGCCAACAATATGATAATGTGAAATTCTAGTTAAAACATGATATATAGAGATGACAATAAAACTCAGAATAAGAGATATCTAAACAATCCTTTCACCATATTTAAGAACCCAGTCATTTCCTTCATTTTAAAACAAATAATCTCTCAAACAAATGAATTAATACCAATTATGAAAGGGACTTCCAGTCCTATTATTGCGCACGAATTCTGCCGAGGACGTACGATCCGATCCAACACAAATATAAACTGTGCACTGTCAAGGGTCGAACGACACAAACCATAGATGCATCTATTAACTTGCCGAGGCGAACGGCCCGCTCCCATGAGAGTAGTGGAAAGAATCACCCCGTTCGCGGAATATACTTGTGACACGGTCAAATATAAATTTAGCAATAAATCATAACCTTTCTCGATTCTTTTCAAATAAAGGAAATTCAACTTGAAGCTTTTGAAATCTTAAAATCCTCAACTTAGTTCCATTCGATACAGTTAACAAATATAATCAGTTAACGGTATCCACAAAGCATGGTGTAAGCCTAAAATTATCCGGACATAAACAGGAATAGTAGCTACGTACGGACTCTCGTCACTTCATACGTATGTAGCTCCCACAAATAACAACACATATCAATTAAGTTCACCTATGGGGAAATTTTCCTCTTACAAGGTTAGAAAAGAGACTTACCAGACCCACTTTTCGGTCCAAGATTATGCTCAAACCCTCAAATCGGTGCCGAACAATCCAAAATTATTCAAATAGTGTAAAAACTAAACAATATATTTTCAAAAGTTCATGTTCTAACTATTTAAGTGGTTACCCAACCCTAAATGCAAGATTCCTAAAATTCACCCCCGGGCCCACGTTCCCGGATTTTAGAAATTTTCGAAGAAAGTTGATACCCATAACCTTAGGAACATAAATATATAATTTTTACTAAGTTCCGTAACCAATTTCATGGTTAAATCTCATTTTTATCAAAAACCTAGATTTTCATCTAAACCCTTGATTTTTACTAATATTTACATGTTAATCTACCCATAATCTATGTATTTAACTCATGTTGTGTAGAAATTACTTACCTCAAAGTGCTAGGTGAAAACCCTCTTCCAAAAGCTCCAACAATCGCCCAAAAAGTGAAGTGAAATGAGATAAATGGCCTAAGTGTCGCATTAAATGAGCTGCGCACAGGCCTCGATGTCGCATCTGCGACACCAGGTTCGCAAATGCGACAAAAGCCTCGCAAATCCGAAGCCTGGGCTTCAGCTGCTGAGGTCGCAAATGCAGACTCTGCTAGTTATCACAATTGAGACAATTGTGTCACAAATGCGAACACTGCCTAGGTCGGGCTCCTTCGCAATTGCGAAGCCCTTCTCGTAAATGCGAGGTTCGTATTTGCGAGACCTGCAACTGCTGCCAAGAAACACCAGAAAACTAAGGTGTTTTCATTCCTTCCGAACGTCCGAAACTCACCTGATCCCTCGGAGCTCCACACCAAACACCCACACAAGTATAAAAATATTATACAAACTTGCTCGCGCAATCGGAACACCGGAATAACATCAAAAACCATGAACTGGACGCCAAAACGCATGAATTTACTCATGAACTCAAAAACCTCTAGAAACACTTCTGCGCGTCCGATTCTTATCAAATCAACTCGGAATGACACTAAATTATGCGTGCAACTCATAAATGAAATTACAGACCTACTCCAACTTCCAAGACTTGAATCTGAACCCGATATCAAAAAGTCTACCCTCGGTCAAACTTTTCAAAACTTCAAATTTTTAACTTTCGCCAAATGACTCCGAAACGACCTACGAACTCCGATTCCACTTCTGGACGCGCTCCCAAGTCCAGAATCACCGTACGGAGCTATTCCCAGGCTCGGAACCCCAAACGGACGTCTAGAATGTAAAAATCCATTTCAATCCAAACTTATGGAATTTGCTCAAAATGCCAACTTTCACTATTAGGCGTCGAAACGCTTCCGGGTCATCCCCCGATCCGAACATACGCCCAAGTCCAAAATCGTCATACGATTGTATTGGAACCGTAAGATCCAGATTCTGAGATCGTTTACTCAAAATATTAACCATAGTGGATTTCCTGAGGGGCGAACCAGCTTATTCATACAATAAATTACCAGGGTACTTATATACACTCGATATAACTTATCCCGGTTCACATATTAGAATGGAAAAATCTCCTAAAAATGAGCTCGTGTATTTATATATATCGTTGTATGATTTTATAAAGGGGATCGATTACTATACACCCATCGTCGTTGTGGATGGTATCCACCTAAAATCAACATACACGGGACATTCGTCTCTGCTAGCACGTTGGATGGTGCAGGTTAGTTAATTAAAAAAATTACATACAAGTTAGACTAACATAGAAAATACTATTTTGATTTTTAATACAACTATAATGATATTTTTGGTCTGTATGCAATTGTATTTACAGGACATATACTGCCACTAGCATATGTTGTAGTTGATTCAGAGGATGATGCTCATTGGTTGTAGTTCTTTGAGCAATTTAAGGTAGCTTATGGCGAACGAGAGAACATATGCATCATTTCATATAGGAATGAGAGCATCATCAAATCTGTATCTATAGTGTATCATACTGTACCTCATTTTGCTTGTATATGGAATCTATGGAACAACGTATACAAGAAATTCAAAAAGAGTCATGAGAAGTTGAATGAGTTATACTTTTCAACGAAAAAAACATACACCTAGGAAGAATTTGATAGTCTAAGGGAAAAGGTGGAGAAAGTAGATATTCGGGTGAAAGATTACTTGGAATTAGCTGGATACAAAAAGTGGGCTAGGTTGTATGCACATGTTAACAGGGGATGAACTAAGACGTCAAATATTGCTGAGTCGATCAATTCGGCACTTGTATTAGCAAGAGAATTTCCAATATATGACTTCCTAAAAGAAGTTAGGAATATGTTTGGACGTTGGAATTGTAGCAATAGAAAAGAAGCTTCACACATGTACACAACGCTTGGGAAAAAATATCAAGAAATTATTACATTGAATGAGGCATTGTCAACACGTATGACTGTAAACAACAGGCTGTACTGGTATGACCTCTATTACCTAATGGACCTAGACCGACTTCTCTAGGGTACGGGACGCGGGAGACTGAGCTCCTCCCCTAGCCTGAAATGTGGTTGGTGCAAGTGGAATCAACCCGCCTAAGCTAGAGTATCAAACATGCTCAAGAACTATGTGAGGGTCTCCTGTAGTGTAGGGGTGGCAACAGGCGCCTCGGGTGTCTGTCCCCTAACTAGAGCTACTGGTGGCTCCTTTGTCGTAGCTCGGGCAGGTGCTCTAGCTGCACCACGTGCCCCTCCTCGGCCTCTAACCCAGCCCCGGTCTCTCGCAGCTCTAGCAGGGGCGTAGATGTCTAATCGCTGGATGCAGCAGTGCGTGTCCTCACAATCTGGTAGAGAATAGAAAGTCAAAGATTCAGTTTTGAAATCAACCAATTCACATGATAAGGAATCAAAGAAGTGAAGTTTTCCTAACAGTTCCGTAGCCTCTCGAAGATAAGTACAAACGTCTCCGTAAGGATCCACAAGGCTCTACTAAACTTGCTTATGACTTGTAACACCTATGAACCTAGAGCTCTGATACTAACTTGTTACTATCCCAATTTTCCTCCGTAGGATGTTGTGATGGCACCTAGTCTCTACGACTAGGTAAGCCTAACAGTTAATAATAACTTCACGGGAATAATTAATAGAATATTAAAATAGAACCAACTTATCTTCCTTACTCACCAACAAACTTGACATGGAAGGGAAATCCTGCAATGACTAGAGATTAGGTGGAGAAGCAACATAGATAGAAAGTCCAGAAATTGATACCAAGAAAGGGTATCTGATATGTCCCATGTCACTTTCTTTTAGTTTGTGTTGGTTTAAATTGGCATGTAATTACTGCATTATGATAATACTTGGTAATTTTTGGTTGTGTGACTTTAGAGGTGGATGTCATGCTATGACTTAGGTTCTGTAAGTGTTTGCAGTTGTAAGTTATAACATAGCATCCACTATTCTAAGTTGATGTAAATGTCAAACTTCTGACTTGGTAAGTTGGTATTGTTTGTTCGCTAAATTAGTGTTTTATCAGTTGATAATTTATGTTGTTGGTCTTAATTAGTATGTTATCAGTTGGTAATTTATGTAGTTAATTAGTGTGTAATCAGTTGGTAATTTATGAAGTTAATTAGCCCTTTTTAATCAGTTGTGACTTCTTTCTGCTGTTGATAATGTACATATTTAGGACCTTCTTTTTGCTGTTGGTAATGTACATAGATTAACTATTGTTTGCTCGACAAATTCTACTGAAAAGATGACAAATTCTATTGGAAATTCTACTGGAACCAACATCACTCATGTTACTAACATAACAAATTCTACTGGAAAGATTGAACTACTAATTGTCATTTGAAATGATAAACGATTGGAATCCATACAATACAAACATTACTTTAGCAAAAAAAAGTCAGTTAACTAATAGTTATCATTGGTACTAAATGAAAACATTAGAGATACAAGATTGTACAAAGTAATTCACTTCATAAATGAGGAAGCAAATCCAACAATTAGGACACTGAAAACTATGATGAACGTCTTCATCTTCAACACTTTGTCTTCCAATTTTATAACTTTTTTAACTTCAGAATTCTTCATTGCCTCTAATACTTTAACCCTTTTCTTCAAGCCATCACTTTCAACTTTAAGAGCTTTCAAAGAAATATTCAACATTTTAATCTCTCGATTTGATCGTACATTAGTAATTGTAATTAATGCAACATCGGGGAATTCTTTATCGTGCAATTGCCAATAACCACATCCTTCATTCTAAACGAAACACAAACAACTTCAAACAATTGTTGAAACAATGGATATCAATCGATATGGAAGGGGTACCTCAGGTTTAGGACACTTGTAGAATCTCCTTCGTGGGTTTATGAGTGATTGGCAACTTCTCCACAATGATACATCCTCTTCGATGAATAACTATTCTCCGACATTGTATGCCTTTCAATAACCTAAACAGTCCCAACACAAAAGTTTAAGAAGAAAAAAGGCGAGAGAAAATAACAGAACTCTAGATTTGGTTGCTATTGATTTGTCAATGGTGGTTTAGGGTTGTAATAGCTTATCGGGTGTTTTAATTTAGGGTGGGGGAATCCGACGGGTTATGGGTCGGGGCGGGTTAGTCCATTAGAGGGGTGTGTTTTTAAGTTCAAAGATGCTACGTGTCCCATTTCGTCAAAAAGGGGACAAATATGGAACTTTGTGTGACAATTAGGGGTGTTCATAAAAACCCGAAAAACTGAACCAAACCGAAAACCAAACCAAACCGACCAAAAAAACTGATACTTTTTAGTTTGGTTTGGTTTCGTTTTGAATTTTAAAAACCGATCAAATTTGGCTTGGTTTTGGTTTTAATCAGAAAAAACCGAAAAAAACCGAACCAAACCAACTATAGGAGTAGCTATTTCAAATTTATTATTACACCTATATATATGTATATTTTTATACAAAATTTCAAAATTTTTATGGTAAATGTTAATAGTTTTCACTTTTAGTATAGTTTTTTACCTTTACATTCTAGTTTGATTGGTAGTTTTTTTGTTAAGTGTAAGAATTTATTTCGTGTTAAAAATAATATATTTTTAGTTGAGTCCTTAAATTATTCATCACTATTTGATTCAATTATCATCAATATATCTTGGTAAATAATAGATTTCTCAAAGGGCAAATTGATTTGATAGTGTTACGTTGAAAATGTGGTCGCCGAAATATGTGTTTGGTAGTGTATGTCTTATATTTAAGAAAAAAACCGACAAATAACCAAAAAAACCGAAAAACCGACAAAACCAGACATAAACCGAATCGAGAAAAAACCGACTTAATTGGTTTGGTTTGGTTCTAATATTTAAAAAATCGACTTACTTGGTTTGATTTCTTTTTAGGGAAAAATCGATCCAAACCGAACCATGAACACTCTAGTGACAATAGAGATCATATTAGCAAGAAAGTATAACGGGAACTAGCTTATACTAGGGTTGCTTATCGGGCGGATTGGGCGGTTATTTACTCTTAACGGTTTGGCTTATCGGTTATCGACTTTTAAATGTTTTAATCCGCTAGCCACCCGATAAGATATCGGGCGGATTGGTATCGGTTTAGCTCTTATCGGGCCGTTAGTGGGCGGTTTATCGGCCTAATTCAATCTATATTCTACAAGTGGTAGCACTACTACACTAACGTCGAAAGAAATGCATGTCATCCAAATTAATCTCTAAATCGTTCAAATGCTTCAAAACAAATTGACTTTCTCCAGATTTGAGCCAAACGATGCAACTTATCAACCTTATTTTCTCAAGATTTATTTTGGTAAATGATACAGAAAATTCTAAATCTAGCAGCTCGTTAATGGCAACATTGAGCAGCCTAAAACGGTAATATGAAAATGACAACAAAAACTGTGTTGTACTTTCTTATGTCATTCATTTGAATTATGTTACATATTTTTCATAATTCTGATTATTTAGGAATTAGGCGTTAGAACTTAGAGATAGAGTACTGGAAGAGTGGAAGACTGAAGTGGAAGGGTTTTTGATATTTAATATATATATATATATATATATATATATATATATATATATATATATATGGTTTTTGATAGAGTCCTTTCACTTATTTGTTATGGTTATTTTCTTTCTGGTATCTTTTATTATTACATGTCTTTTCTCTTATTTCTTTTCTGATATTATTGCCTTTCCTGTTGAGCCGAGAGTCTCCTGGAAACAGCCTCTCTGCCCTTTTCGGGGCAGGAGTAAGGTCCGCGTACACTCTACTCTCCCCAGACCCCACTAGTGGGATTTTATCGGGTATGTTGTTGTTGTTGGATAAAAATAAATTATATATACATATATATTCTTAACGGGTTAACGGATTATCCGTTAAGAAAATTGAATAATCCGCCCCCAAACCGATAAGCCGTTAATAAAAAAAATTCAATCTGTTCCCCGTCCGTTAAACCCTTAACCCGATATCAATAAACCATTAAGCTTCGGTTTCTGTTCGATTTTCTTTTTGGTTCAGTTTTGAACACCCCTAGCTTATACAATAAATCAAAGTAGAGGGAAATAAATGACCTTTTCCGAATCTAAAATTAGCGGGACTAATTTGGAAAACTTCCACCAAATAAACAGTGACACTGACACCATCTCTTCTCCCGCTCTCGGTTATCTCGCTCATGCAACAACACACACACACACAGTGAACAACTACCATGGCGGCCACCATCTTAAGGTCTCCAAAAATCCAACCCCCTCCTCCTGAAACAACCACCTCAAATCTCTCATCCCTCACTCACATCTCCTTCACTCCATTACCTAAACGACGTCGTTATCTCTCGATCTACGCCTGCGCCGACGGTTCCGGCAACAGCCCATTCGGAGGCAATATTAAGAAAGGTCAAGCAATTGAGCTTAATAAAGTCAATGATGAACATCCTTATGAATTCAATGCCAAGGATTCACCTAATCCCCTTCCAAGTAGGTTACAGTTTTTAAAATTGATCAATTTCGATAAATTTAGGGCTTTCTTTTATAATGCAATTGTCTTGATATTTTGTGTTGATTGATGAATTTTAGGGCCATTGACGTCGGCTGATTTGAGCAATATGGCATCCGAAGGGTCTCGTCTTCGGGTTGCTTATCAGGTTATGAGTGGGTGTAATGCGTGCGTTTTCATTTTTCTTTAGACATTGATTAAAAAAGGCGGATTGGAAATATAGAGTTTCAGTTATGTACATTGACGGTGTAAAAAAATTACACAATCATGTCACTTAGTAGGTAATTTTAGGTAAATCTCTTGATAGGCGTTAATAAGTAATCTGGTAAAAATGCTAACTAACCTGCTATCAGATTTTAAAATTCACTGATGATGTTAAAACTTCTTATGCTGTCAGTGTGTGTGTGTGTTTGTGTATATATATATATATATATATATATATATATATATATATATATATATATATATTACACCAACTAGTTTCAAATTTTGGATACGCCTCTGCTAATCAGGTTGCTTGTCGACGATCCTGATTGGTTATGTATTGATCTTTCAGGGAGTGCGTGGTGCTTACAGTGAATCAGCAGCAGAGAAAGCATATCCAAACTGTGAAGCAGTTCCCTGTGAACAATTTGATACTGCTTTTGAAGTGAGTTTTTCTTTGGTTACTCAATTAAGGCAACGATTGTTTTCATCAATGAATTATGCATTTCTTTGTGTGTAGGAGCGGATGACGGTTAACCATGGTTGTAAACTTATCCATCATTGGTTACTTTGTATTGTTTAATGAGTATTTATTTTTCAAAGATAAAGTAAAAAAGTTAATGCTAATTACATCTGTTCTAGAATTAAAATAGGATGGTTGAAGTGGAGTGCTATGATGTATTATTTGATAGGAAGATATCTAACAAATTAATAAACAATTTCTGTAGAACAGTTGTGATTTGTGAGACGAGCAATGTTACATGGGAGTGAATATTGAGCCTCTAGATCCTGCATATAATGTTACAAAAATACAAAGTGTTGCATTGGATGTGTGGTAAGTGGCCACAAAATTGAATAATATATTTTTTTGTAAGGTTAATTTTATTGCTAAAGGTACCATGATGGTACAGAGAATTACGTAAAAGGAGCCGAAAATCCTTTACAACAACCTCCTAAAATCCGTCTATATAAATGGATATAAGGAGTTCACATTGTAATAGTAAAATTTTCACCATAGGGCTTATAGACATCGGCATGTCCTCCATAATAACCACGCCGAAATCAAAAAAGAGAAGTTACATCAAAATATGGTTCTCGATAAAAGTGGCCCAATCCTCTATACGACAAGGGACCTCATAAGTACACCAAAAAGAGAATAGAGACAACATAAAATTGGATAATATTAGAATGGTTACACCCTATCAAGGGTGCAAGTACCACAGACAGAGGGTAACATAATGGAAGGCTGGCTGAGATAGTTGTTGAATATCCTTAAATAAAAAAAGAACTTAAGAAATTGTCAATACAAAATAATTACTCCAGATTATTCTTTATAATGCTTTTCTTTATGATGACTTTCTAATCCTGCTACTTGTGTTGACACTTATTCCAACCTAAGGGATAACTTCATATCTATTTAACATGTTGAAGGAACTCATGACTGCTCTGTTCCTTGCATAAGATGTGGTTATTATGGTTTTCCATGTCATGAATGCTGGAATTCTAGTTATGTTAACCAAAAAAGTTTAAACTGTTGCACCATGTGTTAAAATGTTGACCCACTTTAACTTCAACAGTAACTTGCTAAAATCCTTAAATTTTGGCTTGGTTAGGGATTATGGAACCTCTTTTTTTAATCATAAAAGATGGACTTATTTTTCCTTTTTTCATACTGGGTGCCAATAGTTCAAATATTGCATTTTCTTCTATATGGATATGAAGAGATCAGTTAGTCAAACATGAGTCTACCTCTATAAGAAATTTCAAGTATTTATGAACAAGCTGCCCAAGCTGGGAGATACTGGAAGATGCTGGAAGTAGCTTATTGTCTTGAATTATTATGTGAAAAATGCTGTTATATCCTCTTGTTGTTTACGTTTGCTCACCCAAAGACTTCATAAGAGGCCCTTATGTTCATATTATGTCTCTATAATCTAATTCTTCCCATACTTTTTCCTTTGATTTTATCTATCTCTGTCTTTCTTTATGCTTTTCAAAAACCACCATGTCGGGGCTTGGGTTAGATCACGGACCCTGTATTGGTGTCTTCTATAAATATCTAGAGGTAATTTCAAGAAAGCTATTTTCTTTGAAAATAGGAGAGGAAAATATATCTCAGCCAATTATTTTATAATGTTTGCTTGCATAATTTATTTTGAGCTGGAAATTAGTTGGGTTTTGTAAGAAGTAATAGAAATGATTATTGCATGTAGGGATGCGTAGAAAATCTGGCAGTTGTCCCAACATTTTCAGAATTGACAGCCATAAATTGTCTGATCATAGTATTATCTGCTTGTTCTTAAGGAATGGTACCAATTCTCCTTTAGGTAATGTTAGGCCTAGCGGGTTTATCTGATCTTTTTAATGCTGTACAGTGATACAGATAACCAAATATTAAAATTTGTACTACAGGCGTCAGGCTGGATTGAAATTTCTTGTGAAATGGTTTCAGTCTGTCTGTGTAAACTAATTCGGTTATGCAAGACATAATAGCTGGGGCCTGCCAGACTAAGGTCACTAAAGATTCTTAAGCTGGCTTGTGTCATTAGTTTATATTTTCTTAAAGAGTGAGGTCACTAAAGACTTAACAGTAAGTTCCAGATGCAGCAGAAGCTAGTTTCACATTCTTTTGCACATATATAGATTAAAATCAAACCATGATTTCACCTTCCTTTCTTGTTTGATAGGCTGTTGAAAGGTGGCTTGTTGATAGAGCAGTTTTACCTATAGAAAACTCTTTAGGGGGGAGTATTCACAGGAATTATGACCTTTTACTGAGACACCGTCTACATATAGTTGGAGAAGTCAAACTTGCAATTCGGCACTGTTTAATGGCTAACAATGGCGTCAAAATTGAAGACCTGAAAAGAGTTCTTAGCCATCCTCAGGCATGTTTCTTTTGCTTCCTAATTGTTTATATGCTTGACACACATGTTTATTTATCGAAAACCTGGTTGGTACATAGGCTCTTGCACAGTGTGAGAACACATTAACAAAGTTAGGGTTGGTCAGAGAAGCTGTGGATGATACTGCTGGTGCAGCCAAGGTGAGACAATATTCTAACTTCTGCAACTTTTGGAATTTAGAAGATTCTGTAATTGGTCTGGTAAATTATACTTAGTTGATTCAACCAGTTATCTTGAGATTTTTGAATCATGATATGTTTTCTTTGATTATTTCTGCAGTATATTGCTTTCCAAAAACTAAAAGATGCAGGGGCAGTTGCAAGTTTGGCTGCAGCTAGGATCTATGGTTTGAACGTGCTTGCACAAGATATTCAGGTGTGCAGAAGTCTGGTTTAACAATCTAGCTGTCGACAACATTTTAATTAGTTCTCTGATGTATTTTTCTTTCAGGATGACTCTGATAATGTTACTCGCTTCCTTATGCTGGCTAGGGAGCCCATTATTCCTGGTACTGATAAACCATTCAAGGTTAGTTATTCAGTTTAGCAACTCTTCAAATGCGGAGCAAATACTTTATAACTGAATTCATATGTTTTTTATCTTCAAAAGTTACTCTCACCGAATTCTGTGGAATGTGCTTATCTACTGATCGTGACAGACAAGTGTGGTCTTTTCGCTCGATGAAGGTCCTGGTGTGCTTTTCAAGGCACTTGCGGTTTTTGCTATGCGAAATATCAACCTTACTAAGGTTAGTCTATCTCTGCTGAAAATACTCTGTTATTTCTCAGGCCACAGGTAAGATATACTAAGTCATTTTTTTTTGGATGTTCTACTTTAAATTTTGGGTCAGATTGAGAGTCGTCCGCTGCAAAAGCAGGCTTTGCGGGTGCTTGATGATAGTACAGATGGGTTTCCAAAGTATGCATCATACATGTCTTCCTCTACTTTTGCAGTTTCTAAATGCTAGTACCATCTTATGATCAGAAGAACGTTTAGTTACAATGTCATTGCATTGCTGTTGTGCACTTCCTAATTGTGTGCGACATGCTTATGCAGATACTTTCCTTACCTTTTCTATGTGGATTTCGAAGCATCTATGGCTGACCAAAGGGCTCAAAATGCTCTGGGGCATCTCAAGGTACTTCTTAGACATACTTGATGTTGTAGTATTTATTGGTCATTCATACAGGAAGGAGCAAAGTAATACCACTCAAAAGAGTTGTCGAAGTGTATAAGGTGATTCAGGGTAGCTCACTTGTGGGATACCTAATCCGCCCCTGTGTAGGTGGGGGTTCGATTTTCTATAGAGTATTCCCCTCTCCCATTTCTCCCTCCCCTTCCTCCCTTTTTTATAATAATTTTTTTAAAAAAAAAAACGAATTCACTAGTGGGTAGTTGAACACTGAACGAGAATTGTTTTTTCCTTGCAGGAATTTGCAACCTTTTTGCGAGTATTAGGGAGTTACCCTTCAGATAGTGGTGTAGCTTGACATTTACAAGGTATTACTTGAATGTTTGAGAATTTTTGTGAGAGATCCATTATAGATACCTTTTTTGCTCTTCTCTAATAAAAAATATTATTTTGCTCAAGGGGCTTATTGCCTTTGGCCTGATAGATAAACATTCATGTCTTTTTCCTGTTCAATGTTGAAGTAAATTGTGGCCTATATGGAAAAAGGAATACGGGAATATAGGACAGAGAATCCTCAAATTAAGTATAACCAAAAGAGGAAACAGGTAATCAGAAGAATAGCAGATCTTTTGGCTTTTAGTTTTTAGATGCCCCATCCTTCTACTCGTATCCGTCATTTCCTTCTTTTTTCCAGTAACCCCACCCCCACCCCACCTCCAAAAAAGTAATTTCTTTTTGGCCTAATGAAATTTAATGACATGAGAGGGGAAACTACAGTTGAATAGTCTATAAGGTTAAGCAATGACGAAGCTAATATGAATTGCAAAAGCCTAAACAGAAGCATCTTGACTAGAATTGCTAGTTGATATAGTCAGGCTTGGCATGTTAGTTGATGTTTACTTATTCTTGATTTTGTAATACTTTTAGCCAAATCTGAACTTAGCAATTCGCATTACTAGCATTAATTGCTAATGCAGGCAATCACACTCTATGTAAGACGCACGCTGGTGAAATTGGTATTTACTCTATCCAATTGCTGCAATGTCATTATAGATACCATGCAGCACTACAGTACGTCCTCAGCGGTTCTGTTGATACCATGATACAGTTTTCTTTTGCCTAACTGCAATTTGATACGTGTAATTACTGGTGTTCTTTTTTTTTTAAATTAAAAAATATCCCAGAATCTATCCTCTTTTCTTGTGTTCCTCTTTATTTTCAATCCCAGATCCGTTTCCTTAGGTTCCCGGGTCCGGATCGTATTGGTTTTTGAAGGAGTGAAATGTAGAAGAGCAGAGAATAGATGTATTCATCTGTCTTTTGTTAGAAGTATTTATTTATCAAGAACAGAGATGATTATTGCATCTGGCAACTTGCAACTAGTGTCGGTGCTCTTACAGACAGGTAATTAACAACTGGTCTTTTAGTTGGCTCAAACTATTATAAATGCTGCCTTGCTTGTTAAAAATTGATAGACGAGGGAAATTTATTCTGAATTTGTGGTCAAATTTCTGAAAGGACCAAAAGGTGTCCCCATCTTCTATAGTAACTGCTAGACAGAGACCGACCTATAGTGATAGAAGTGGGTTCAATTTAACCTATTTTTTCTTTTTATGCGCGCGCACACACACACACACACTAGTCGTTTTGAGCTCATTTCCAATAAACACAACATTTTGAAACCCTGTTTCATCTGCTACTAGCATAGTTGACGCTCAACGGCTCAATGTAGGAACAAAAACCAGACATGGTTTTGCTGGGTTCGCATCAACTCACTGGCTTTGCTTGGTCGTATTTAAAAGTTGATCACTTTCTAAAATGAAATTCGTGGTCTGACTATTAGTTTTGAAATCAAACCTAAGATTCATACGAGATCCACTTTGGAACTTCAAACCACCGGTCTAATTCCGAAAATGGTTAGTTTCCAAATACGAAGCCACAAAAGTGGCTATTTCCCAAACCTGAAAAGAAGAAAATGTTTAGGTTCTTCATGATAAGGCATAAACGCCAAATTTCAGGATAAATATAGCATGAAGGACAAACAATGTACCATTTGCATGGAACTTTTAATTAAGAAAAGACAATGTTCTATAATTTGTGCATGCCTCTGAGCTGTACTTTCCACATTTGATCCAACACTAGTGAGCATTACGTGCAAGATAACACTAGAGATTGCGTTTGCTTTAAGTCCATGCACAGACCTTGAATAATTTTTCTTTTGGAAAAAAAGATACAGGCTTACAGCCACTACTTTCCACTCTCCACTAAAACAAGATGCTTTATAGACTAGACAACGAGAGAAAAAGAGAGACAGATATTCCTATAAAAGGAACAAAAATGGGTCATAAAACTCAAAATATTACCATAGGGATCAAGAATTGACAAGTCCCAACTTAGTAGGTGTGTCCTAACTTACTATCAAGTTGGAGTTCCTACTCGCTATTTGCTATATGAAATGAAGCCAAAAAAAGCTCCTTTCTTCCAATTAGATTTTCTCTTTACCTCTACACGACTACATTTGTTTTAGCCTCTTTTGATTTACTTCATTTATCCTTGCTAATCCCTATTCTCACTAAAAAGAAATAATTAATTTCCTACTGAGTGATTTCTTCAACTAAGAGAAATTATAATGTTTCATAGAAGAAAGCCATTTGCCCGAGTACATAACGTTTCACCAAGATTTCATTCACTTCGCCAAAATACACATGAGACTAATGGTTCAAGGATAAGTTGACATTTGCTTTCCTTTTTATTTACTAAATTTTCTCGTATGTTTGATTGGCCAAAACATATAAGGTTTCACCTTAATTGCAGGATATTTACCAACATCCAAAAGGCAAAATTCTCATCCATCACATAACAGAATCAATTTTGACCCCGTTTTCGTGAAAGAAAAAAAAACTCTCCACGTTAAAACCTCAGTCGTGTTTATCCGGTATAGTTGAAATTGTAACGTGGTTTATAGACATATGAATTAAATTGATCCAAGAATATGAAATAAATAAGAACATAAATAAGATTATTAAAATAATCTTGAACAAAATACAAGCCTAGTTATGAACTTAGCTTCTCCGGAAGCAGTGATAAAAATAATATCAAGAACAAAAGAAAGAAAGTAGATTGATAAAATAAGAATACATTTTGGCTTTTGCGGACAGAATTTTACGTGTCCTCTCATTAATACAAATTTTCCTAACTATAGCTTTAACGGGGAGATAAGATTCCCAAATCAAGCTCTTCTTTAATGTGAATAAATCTCTTTTTCTTGATGGTTGCCTAACGGTTGGGCATTAATACAAAGATTCTTTGTAACGAGTTCTTATTGAATACTGTCTTTTCTAACCGATGTCTTCCTTTAAAATCTTATGTAACGACCCGTCCGGTTGTTTTGAGAGTTATAGCCCTGATCCCCTATTTACTGCCTCCCTCGCATCTTTTTCTTCTTATGTGACTTGCCGGGAGGTTTCGTTTTGGTTTTTGGAGTGTTTTGGGACACTTAGTCCCTAAATGGAGGCTTAAGTCTTAGGATTTGGACCGTAGTCGAAACTGGGCGAAGACGACTCCGGAACGGAGTTCCGTCGATTAGGTTAGCTCCGTTTGGGTGATACTGGACTTAGGAGTGTGTCCGGATTATGTTTTGGAGGTCTGTAGCTGATTTAGGCTTGAAATGGTGAAAGTCAAATTTTTGGAGATTTTGACCGGTAGTGGACTTTTTTATATCGGGTCGGATTCCGATTCCGGAAATTGGAGTTTTAGGACTTGTTGGTGTGTTTGGTTGTGATCCCGGGGACCTCGGGTGTGTTCCAAATGCTCAACGGATCATTTTGGACTTTGGAAAGATAGCAGGTTTTTTCTGGTATTTTTGTTGCAGAAGTTTGTTCTTCGCGTTCGCAAAGGGGAGCCTGCGTTCACGAAGGTGTGGTCAGTGGAAGCATCGCGTACGCGGGGCTTAGAGGAAAAAGGGACAGCTGGGTCCCCAGGACTTTTGCCTACGCATTCGCGAGGTTAGTTCCGCGTTCGCGTAAAGTTGAGCTAAGTGGTTTTCGCGTTCGCGACAAGGTCATCGCGTTCGCAATGAAGGATTTCTGGGCTAAAGCGAGTTTGTGCTTCGCGAACATGAGGGTCCTTCCGCGTTCGTGAAGAAGAGAGCACCTGGGCAGATTTAAAAGTTCAAAATCGAGAGTTTATGTCATTTTTCACCATTTGGACTTGAGAGCTCGGAATTAGGCAATTTTAGAGAGATTTTCACGTGGGTGTTTGGGGAAAGTGATTCTTACCTAGTTTTAGTTAATTTCTATGATTATATCTTTAATTTTATCATTAAATTAGGGATTTGGGGTGAAAAAATAGGGAAAATTTTGACAAAAGTTCTTAGGCCGAATTTTGGGGTTTTGATCGAGATTTTGGTATCAGATTTGAGTAATGCTGGTACGAGTGAACTCGTGAGCGAATGAGTGTTCATATTTTGTGACTTTTAACTGATTTCGAGACGTGGGCCCAGGGAGGCTTTTGAGGCAATTTTCTAATTTCTTACTTTAGCTTTGATTTCATTAGCTAGATTAGTTTCTCGTAGTTATATTTATGATATGTAATTGATTTTGACTAGATTTGAGCCATTCGGAGTCGGATATTCGTAGGAAAAGCATTGTTACGGATTGATTTGAGCTTGTTTTGAGGTAAGTGACTTGCCTAACCTTGTGTGGGGGAACCCCCCTTAGGATTTGGTACTGTTCTGATATGTGAGCGCCGTGTATGTGAGGTGACAAGTGCGTACACGTGTTATTTGTTGTAAAATTCGATTTGTACTGAGTAATAACCTCTTTCTTCTTATTTGGGTTTGATAGAATATAAAAGTCCACCAAACTCTATAGAGAACCAGGTTCTCTATCAGGTTCAACAGAACACACGCACACTGCATTAAATAAATGACAAGAGGAATTTTACGTGGAAAATTCCCAGCTCAACGGGATTAAAAACCACGACCTACCCTTGTAGGATTTTAACTTCACTACTGAGCAACTTTTAGATTACAACCTATGCAACCTAGGAATTAACCTCTTAATCCCTCACTAACTTGTAATACTCTATTACAAACCACTTTATAATAACTCTATTACAAAGACTTTACAACTTGACTAACTCTAGCCAAGACTCAAACACACAGGTTTAAGATTTACAAAGGGTTTCCTACACACTACTTCTTAGTAAGCTAAGCAGGAGTTACAAGTAAGAACATTAACAAAGTTACAACTCAACTGAGGGCACAATAACTCGATGCGGGAACTGGTCCGTAGTTGTTTTGTTCTTTGTTCTTAAAGCACTTGAGACTTGCTTGCTGGATGGTCACGTGAGTGAGCTTGAGTGAAATTTCTAAGTGTTCAAGTAAATGTGTTTTACCTCCCTTGATGGTAATAATACATGTGTGACCTCACATACAATGATGTAAGCGAGGTAGGTAAAAAGCCTTTCACAGAAAGTTGACTGCTGCACTGTTCTTGTGCTGTAGCGTGTGCAGGCAACAACTTTTCCAGCTGGAAAGTTGACTTCATACAGTCACCTGGGGAACTGGTAGGGACCTGTTCCCTCAGCTGTTCCTTTTACTCTGAAGAGTTGAACCATAACACAAAAGCTGGACCTTATGATCTTAAGGTCTTGAGAATGTGTGACAGGTTCATTATCTGGTTCTTGATAGTAAGTTTGTTAGATCATCAAAACATAAAACAAAGTACTTATGACCAAGATACTTGTAACCTATCGGGTTCTATCAACATTTGTAATTATCCTGTTTAGCTTAGAACAACATGTCTACGTGCCTTAATTGCTTATCTAAACTTTGTGCAACATGCTTAGTGGGTTTTCCTATTTTTCCTTGACTTGTACTTAGTCCAAACTGTAGGTTTTCTTGCTGTAACTGTTATTTCCGTTGTTTGAGTTGCATATTTACTTTGGGACTACGGAACGGTATTTCGGGGATCTCCCTGCCTTGCATATTTACTTTGGGGCTACGGAATGGTATTCCGGCAGATCCCCTGTATATTTACGTTTGGGATTACGAGACGGTATCTCGTGAGAGCCCCTGTTGTTATCTCTGTGTATTGAGCTGTTACCTTTCTATGATTTCATTTTTGTTAAATTTCGGTCTTTATTTTTTTACCGTGATATTTCATTGTCTTATTTTTATTATATCTATACAAGTAGGGCCCTGACCTGGCCTCGTCACTACTTGACCGATGTTAGGCTTGTCACTTACTGGGTACCGTTATGGTGTACTCATGCCCTTTCCTGCACATATTTTTCGTGTGCAGACCCAGGTACCTCCTACCAGCCTCGAGTTTAGTTGCACGATTGCTGCTGTTCAGGAGACTTCAAGGTACATCTACCCGCGTCCGCAGACCTTGGAGTCCCCTTCTATCCCTTCTTGTGTTAATTCTTCCTTTAATTCTCTAGATACTGATGTATAGAATAGTTAGAAATTTTTATAAACTTGTGCGGTATTCCGAGTTTTGGGATTGTTGTGTATATTTCGAGAGTTGATTATTGTATATGCCGAGCGGCATCTCAAATGCTTATTTAAATTATCTGTTGCTGTTAGTTGTTAGCTTTTATGTTTTTTATTTTATTTCCGCAAATGTTAGGCTTACCTAGTCGTAAAGATTAGGTGCCGTCACGACTGTTCACGGAGGGAGAATTTGGATGGTGATATCTTCGTTCTCAATTTCAATGTCTTCAGAACTTATTCAACACCGGTCACAATTTGTATTCGATGCCAACTATTTACTAATTCATATCTTACGTGTCTTCATTTCCACATGTCATATTGTGGTTCATCCACCTGTGGCTAATCAATTTACCCCATATAAGTAGGCACTTTAATTTTCTGCATAAAATAATATCCTTTTTTTTCTTTTTGAAATTACATACATAGTTTATTATGACTCACCATTTGACCAACGACTAAAAGGTAGCGTAAATTACAATTTCATTTCTAATAATCTGAATTTTCTCATTTTTACCACTCCATCCCTCTCTCCTTACTTCAGACTCAAAAATTAAAAGAAAAAACCGAATTTCCCATGGCAGTTAGTACCCATTTGGCACCCCCTGCAAATAAAATACGCATGAACTGAAATTCCAAAATCGGTGCCGCCATTAATAACAAAAACTCAGAGAAACGTACAAAGTACGATAAGAAAAGTGTGACTGTTTGTGTTTTCTGTGATCAGATCTGAAGAAAAATTAGATAGGATCCCTCTACACTAATTTTTGTTCAGTGTATGGAAAATGGAGTACATAGACAATTTGCCTCCAATGGATCTGATGCGTTCAGAAAATATGACATTTGTACAGCTTATCATTCCTGTTGAGTCGGCTCACCCTGCTATTACTTACCTTGGCCAACTTGGCCTTCTTCAGTTCCGTGATGTACAGATCTATACCTCTTTCTCGTTTCTTTATTTATTTGATTATTTAAATTTAATTAATTGCACCGACTTTATATTTATTGTATGCTAATTTTATGTATTTTTTTATAAGGATGCTAATTTTATGTATTAAGCTGGTTATTATTGTTGCTTTGTTGCCATGATCCACTGAGGTTCGGCCCTTTGTTGTTCCAATTTGAAATTAAAAAGATAACATTCTTTGTGTTGCTTGGATATTAGAACATTAATTATGGTAATGATGTGGATTTATTCCCTGTTGGTAGTAGAGAGGACTTGTCATGTTGGTGCAATTGGGATTAAGAGCTGATATAATAAAAGAGTTCTTTTTTTTTCTTTTTTAATTAAGACTTGATATGGATGATACATTATGAGCTTAAATATTGGGATTGGAGTGAGTAAGGAATTGAGGTTGAATTAGTTTTGATCACATTATGATTTGAATGGCTAGAAATGAGGGCCACAAAGTATCTTTGTAGTATTCCTCTAGCTACTAGATCTGGTTGATATTGTGTTTAATAATCTTTTCATCTTTTCAGAGCTGCCGTCTTCGTCACTAGTTCCTCAGTTTTATTTTATATGACGATATTTGATTGGATGCCGTTTAAGTTAGTTTGATAGAGAAACTGATACAAAGAAATTTTTTTTTGATAGAGAAAACATCACATGGAAAGCAAAAAGTTGAATTGCTTAATTAATTGGAAGTCTTGAAAGCTATGAAAGTTCTATATAAATAGAATGGTATCAAAATGGAATGAGTTTCATATAAATTGGGATGGAGGAGGGAGTATTAGAAGACTGATGATTAGGAGCAAGTCTCTCGAGACTGATGGATCAATATCTTGATCATTTCTTAGATATGTTATGTAATGGTCAGATAGTCTGTGCCTTCTTTTTTGGTGTAACTGTTGTACCATCTTGGTATTTTATTAATAAAATTTTATCCCATCTTATAAAAAAAAATGTCTTTAGAGTTTTTCTTCATCCGTTTGGGCTGGTAATTAACACCATCCACCCACCTTTAACCAGATTTTGGTGCTCTCAAAGCCCTTACATGCTATAAGCCTCTTCACCATTGCCATTCATTTAGTCTGCACAAGAACTTTCAACCTTCCTAAACATATGACTAATGTTTTAATGTTCAAAGTCAGCTAGATGGAAACGGTTGTAAATGGTAAAATAAGGTAGTTCTCTTTACCTTTTGGCCTCAGTAAAGTTGAGTTATGGCGGATGATAACATGTTAGAGTCCCAAAAGATCTTCTAAGAGATCTATTTCTCTTTTTCCTCAGTTGTACACGTGATCAGGCCTCTTAAGTTGGAACAAATTGCTAATTGCTATCTTGCCTGAGCACAAGAGAAGTAGTCATCATTCTTTTTTCCTTTGTTTCCTGTGAATTTGATTTGAAAAAGTGTAGCTGCTTAAAGCTTACGAACCTTCAAGTTGTGATGATTTCTACGGTCACATCTGAAATAGTGACTACATATAGGAACTTTCTTTTGATCTCTAAGCTTGACAAAACACATCCTTATTAGCACAGCACTTATCCTAATTACTGAAATGCATCTCCAAAGGAGATAAATGAATTTTAAATTTCTTGGGTTTGCCTCTGATTATGCTAATGAAAAGAGAGACCAAGGAACTGGTTTACGCAAATTTGTCATCAAGTAATAAATTGATTTGCTTTCTAACGGACAACACATTTTTAGATATTAGATGCATTATTTGTATTGCAGGAAGATAATCATGACAGGGTACAAACTTTTGTTCCAAATCACCCTTACTTCTTTGGCCTCTGTTTCTTCTGAACAAAGAAATGTTGTAGGCAGGGTTGCTTTTTCTTTTGAAATTTGAAGTAGTATTTGAAAGATAGATTCATCTTTAAATCTGGGTATCTTAGTTCCCTTCATTAATAAAACATTTACTACATAAAGAAAAGGTTTTGATCTTGAAGGGCCAAAATGAAGTGTATTTCAATAAAACAGAATGTAATGTCCTTCTACCGAATTGTCTTGGTGCAGTGTCTGTATGGATTTAGTTAATATCTTAAAGGAATGAAAAGTTCTCTATGCTTGTTTTTGCTTTTGGAGTTGGCAGGAGGATGAGTAGAGTAGCCCTTTCCTTCATTCCTCATGTTTCAGGGTTACTATTAATCACATGATTTCGTCCTTTAGTCTGTCATTACTATTCATCTCTCTGACTAGATTTTGGTTGTGGCAAATTGATGTCTTTACTTATGCCTTATAATACAAATGTTTGGTATCTTTTGTCTGCGTCACCTTCTTTCTTGTTGTTAACTGGGAAACATACTCACTATTTAAGTTTTCCTTGTGCAGTTAAATGATGATAAGAGTCCTTTTCAAAGAACATTCGTAAACCAGGTATACACTAATAGTGAATATCACATCTTTGTGTTGAATATTCTAAATGTTGTTACCTCAGTGGAATTCGTCTGTGTCAATAACTTAATTTATTGAATTGTTAATCATTGTTAGCATGCATTTTTGACAAATCATAATCATTATTAACTTTTGCTGAAAAACTTTGAAAGTTGATGAAAGTCAATTGCTTTAGTCAAGATAAGAAGTACCTTTATCTTATCTCAGCTTGTAATGGTAGTGTAGAGTTACACTGAGGTTATATATAGGATATTGAAAATGTTTGAAGTAAATAATGTTGTTGCTATTCTTTATCTTCAAGACTGGTCTGATTTTAAGATAAACTCCTCCATATAATCCTGCACTGATGCTACTATGGTGATTGATAATTCATATTGTAAAGTCAACCTTAGTTACATGAAACATCTGATTGCTAAAATTCCTTTGGTGCAGTGAAAAGAGTGAAGCTCCATAGGGTAGGTGTTTTCACATTTTGGGTTGCATAATTAGTGCTAAAATATAAACGCCAACCTACCTTGATTCCTCAAGTTCTAACATATATTTGTCCCCATCTCTAGCTTCAACATCTAAAGCTAAGATATAACTAACATATCGATAAGAGCAACATAATTGATCTCTCCACTTTTTTGACTCCATTCTCCCCTCTTTTGTCTATTATATCCATTTTAATCTCTTTTTATTTTTTGTCTTCAGAAAACTCTTTCTTTTTCAAAATTTGTTAAAAAGGATACGCTTTAAATTTTTGATATAATATTTTGATTGACCAATTAAAGGTTATTTTGGACACATTCTAGTGGGAATAGTATTCAGTACTTTGCACTTAGCAAATATTAAAAAAAGAACTGAATTTCAAGCAATTCAATGGAACTCTCCTATGTGAGTTGCCTTCCTAATGTACTGGGGAACCACTACTAATTTTCGAAAGCAGCATGATACCTCAGTGTTTCTGCTGGCAAAGAGGAGGTCAATAACTTGGACTGAGAATTCAGCACGTAATTTGTTAACTTATGTATGGAGTTATTGAAGTCTTCTCTTTTTTATAAACAAAAAACTACATTACTAACAACCAAGTTGGTATCAAAAGCATTTGCAGATTTTATGGTGCAGTGTTGTATAATTATCTTTTCATTGTAATTGTGGATGATCTTACATAGGTAAAAAGATGCGCAGAGATGTCAAGAAAACTACGATTTTTCAAAGATCAGATACAAAAAGCTGGGCTGCTGCCTTCTCCGCGTCCTGCTTCACAACCTGATATTGAACTGGAAGAACTGGAGGTGTTTTTCTTCTTGCTGACAAATGAACGCCTACTTTCTTGTCCAAATCGTGTTTATGCTTCTTTTTTATTTTTTTCCTTTTTATACTTTTTTCGGTTTTAGTAAATCTCATGCAGACCTATTCCGAATTTCAGATACAACTTGCAGAGCATGAACATGAGTTGATTGAAATGAATGCTAATAGCGAAAAGCTAAGGCAATCATTCAATGAGTTGCTTGAGTTTAAGCTGGTATTACAGAAGGTACAATTTAAATTCTCTTTCTTACTGTTGCATTAATGAGCTGCGTCACATTTTGGGAAATTGGTCCATGCATGACTAATACTGCTGTCTGGATATTTCATCACTATGTGTATGTGTGTCATGCATTTGTATTTGTTATGTATACATGTGCAAGGTATTGGCTTGCATTAATGTCCATCTATTCTGCTTCTTCTATCCTCGCATTGAACTGTTTAGTCATAATTAGGGTGTAATGCTTTTACAGTTCAAAAAGCATGTCTATGTCAACCTCCATAGGGATTTTTTTATATTTCTAAATGCTTAAGCTCTAATCAATCAGCATTTATGCGCTAAGCTTTTAATGGCTTCTCAAGTAACATTGTTAGTTGAGAAATTGATTCTTCGTACTTAATCTGGTGTTATTAATGCCTGACATGGTGCTTGCCAATTATGTTTCCTTCAAGCTTTTGAAACTTCAAACCACTCAACAAACTTTATGGACAAATCTGTTCTAGTTAGTTGTACCTATTGGACCAAAAGTGATACTTTTTCTTATGGTCGGGAAATATTTGCCTTTTCAGAGCTATTCTCATTTCTGCTAACTATAACTCTGCAAATTTTAGGCTAGTGACTTCCTTGTCTCAAGTAGAAGTTATACAACAGCTCAGGAAACAGAATTAGATGAAAATGTGTACTCCAATCATAGCTATTCAGATACAGCATCATTACTTGAGCAGGTAATTGATTCTTTCTTGTTATTAGACTGATCCGGTGCATGATAATGATTATCTGTATCTATGAAGCATCTGAGATAAGGTTTCTTTCAATCTTCAGGAGATGCAACCAGAACTTTCAAATCAATCTGGAGTAAGATTTATTAGTGGCATTATCTGCAAGCCCAAAGTTCTACAATTTGAAAGAATGCTATTTCGTGCAACAAGGGGCAATATGCTTTTCCACCAGGCAGTTGCTGATGAAGAAATCTTGGATCCTACCTCAAATGAAATGGTTACATTCTTTCTTCTAAATTGTTCTTGCGTTAATGCCAGGAAATAGTTCTGTACACTGGTGCACTAAGAACTCTTTCCTAATAAAGGAAACTGTCCATGAATTATCTTCTCACTTTATGCTGTATGGTTTCATCAATAACTCTAATTCCCATTCATATTCTTATTTCTTTTTATCCTTGCTTATTGAAAATGGCTAAGTATCAAGTTCACTATGTGGTTAACTCCCAATTCTTGCTTCTGCAGGTTGAGAAAATAGTCTTCGTAGTATTCTTTTCGGGTGAGCAGGCGAGAACAAAAATATTGAAAATATGTGAGGCGTTTGGTGCTAATTGCTATCCTGTTCCTGAAGACATGACCAAGAGGAGGCAAATAACTCGAGAAGTATGTTGGTTAACTTTTTAATGCAGTCTTTCTGATTACTAGAAGAGTTTCATAGACATCATCATTGAATGAACTTGTTTTTCTGCACCAGTCAGTGTACTTTGGGATGTACTGCTAACAGGACATGGAAGAATTTCTTTTTCTTCTGTCTAGTATCTTTTGTGTTTTAATGTATATCTGAGGTCATATTATGCATGGAACAAAGTATACATGGAAAATGGCCAATATATTGGTTGCACAATCTCTAGCAGTATCGCTATGTGATGTAGCTTTCACATCGCACCAGTTCGATGAGTGTAACCCTAGCTCTCTTTTGTATATTGTTCTGTACGTATATTATCTCGATTGTAATCTTTTTGAACTGCCCTGCCCTAACGTAAGACTATTGGGATAACATCTTGAGTGCAGGTTTTGTCAAGGCTATCTGAATTGGAAACCACTCTGGATGTTGGATTACGTCATCGAGATAAAGCTTTAACGTCTATTGGATTTCACCTCACAAAATGGATGAACATGGTAAGAGTGACGACGACAGTATAAGTTGTCACTTTTATAATACAGTTTAATTTGTGGCTTGTGAGAGCAAGTCTTTCTGTGACCCTGAAATACGAGTTGAATGCTCAACTCTTTTTTAGGTTAGAAGGGAAAAGGCTGTTTATGATACATTAAATATGCTGAATTTTGATGTCACAAAGAAGTGTCTAGTTGGAGAGGGCTGGTGTCCAATATTTGCGAAGACTAAGGTACTCTTCTTTTATGTTATTTATGTTAGCAGTTACATATGCACTGTTTCCATATGCATTATTTATGATAGTATTACCACGTACATGCTTTTGACACGTTAGATACAAGAGGCTTTGCAACGTGCGACAATTGATAGCAACTCACAAGTGGGAATTGTATTTCATGTGATGGGTGCTGTAGATTCACCTCCAACATACTTCAGGACAAACCATTTCACAAATGCATATCAAGAAATTGTAGATGCGTATGGGTAAGTAAATGTATAGTAGCATTTAGTTATCGGCGAAACTGATTTACAATGTAATGAGTTAGGTGATGCTGTTAAGTTCTGCGAATAGAACGTTAATCATTGACATTCATGATTCCTTGTTGAATCTAGTGGCAGGCGCAGCAGCTTGTTCATCTGAAATTGCTTTAACTTGGTTTATGTTTGTCTATATGATTCAGTCATTCACGGCCTCATGGGTCATGCCATCTCCTTTAGAGTGTTACTGATTTTGATGATAAACAGTACGCATATTTGGCTGGAATATTTTCCTCCTTTTCCTTTAGTTCAGACAGTGACATTTGCAGTATGGTATTTATTATGCCCGAGGCAAAATGATATATACTTAAAACAGAGAGTCCAGTTTTCTTCCCTTTCTTTGTTCTTCTTACGTTATGTTATTAATTTGGGATACTTCAGCTCTTCAAATAAAATTCATTTTCATTTGTTTTCTTTAAATCTTATATGAAAAATCAATATCCATTTCTTATACCTTTCTGGCCTGTTTGGTTAAGATCAAGTGTAGAATCTTTAAATATCAAATTGAAATATACATGTCTTCTGTTGCTTCTGAAAACAAAAGCACTTACTAATGTCTACATTGACAGTGTTGCTAAATACCAGGAGATAAATCCTGCTGTTTACACCATTGTTACATTCCCTTTCCTTTTCGCGGTGATGTTTGGAGATTGGGGTCATGGAATTTGTTTGCTGTTGGGAGCATTGGTTCTTATTTCTAAGGAAAGCAAGCTTAGCTCTCAAGTATGTCCTCTCATTGTTTCAACCTCTGTCTTGGAGTACTTAACATCATTAATTATGCAATTATATATTCCTTATGTGATCAAATAAAATTTTCTGACAGAAACTGGGCAGCTTTATGGAGATGCTCTTTGGCGGTCGCTATGTACTCCTCTTAATGTCAATATTTTCAATTTACTGTGGCTTGATATATAATGAATTCTTCTCTGTTCCATTTCACATATTTGGTGGCTCTGCATACAAATGCCGAGATGCTTCATGCAGGTATGAATTATAACCTTGTTAAGTTTCCATATTGAAATACTTCGGTCTGTGATCTGCCAAAGTAATGATAATGCAATCTCTTATATGCTTCTGGTCAATACTGTGATTTGCATTTTTTAAGCTTCCTCACCCAGACCTTATTACTTGATCAAAAAAAGCTTCGTCGCCCAGACCTTTAAAAGGATAGCAAAGGACACTTTTCAACCATGTTGCAAATCTGGATTATACCGAACTGCCAAAAATAAGAGCGAAGAAGTGGTTGCTTTGGCTACAATTTAAGTTATGTTATTAGATCATAGATGAGAAATAAACTATTCTTTTTTTTGGGGGTGGGGTGGTGGGGGGGTTCAGATGGGGAAGAGTAGCTTTTGTCTCCACTCCTGCGCAGGATTTAATTTTTATTTTTGATTTTGTGATTAAGACTTCAATTCAATACGATCATAACAGGTTACTTATAACTACAAGTAGTCGAGGTTCTTTGGATGTTTCTAATAATTTGATCTCAGGTTAATGCCTCAAATCGCTTGGTTTTTGGGATTTTCTTAGTCAGGCTTCTTATATTGTTATGTACTTATGGTGAAGATTGGCTAAGTTTCTATTTGATTTCTACATATTTTTAAGTAGCCTCATTGCTTTCCGGTCAGGTACAAGACACTGTAGAAATGCAATCAAACAATCATTATCTTCTCCATATTTCTTGGACATATTCAGATATTGCTTTGCTCCTCAAATAATGTTTATGATGGTTACTATTGATAAAAAAAAATAATGTTTATGATGGTTACATATCATTCGTCTATACTGGCACCTTACTCTTGCCTCCCAATCTTTGAATGCACGTATAGCTTGAGTTCGCTTTTAATGCATCGTTTCCAGCCAGCCCTTTTACTTTTGCAATTTTTTAACTGGGATTTTGATGTTTGTATTTACAGTGACGCATATACAGTCGGTTTAATAAAATACAGTGATCCTTATCCTTTTGGTGTGGATCCAAGCTGGAGAGGTAGCCGTTCGGAGCTTCCTTTCTTGAACTCCCTTAAGATGAAGATGTCTATTTTGTTGGGTGTGGCACAGATGAACCTCGGAATTATATTAAGTTACTTCAATGCACGTTTCTTCAACAACACACTTGATATTAAGTGCGTATTCCCTTTTCTTCTGTCCCCTCTTGATGGTTTTCTCGTTGAAGTTATTTATTCTGTTATTGATTTGTTATCAGGTATCAGTTTGTGCCACAAGTGATCTTTCTCAACAGCCTTTTTGGATACCTGTCTCTCCTCATTGTTGTTAAATGGTGCACTGGATCTCAGGCAGATCTCTACCATGTTATGATTTATATGTTCCTAAGTCCATTCGAGGCTCTTGGTGAAAACCAGTTGTTTTGGGGCCAGAGTGTGCTTCAGGTATGTGCCATCGCATCTCTTTCTAATCTTCTGCTCTTAGGGTTCATTTGATCTGCAGACGTGATAAGGTAAAACTTTAATACCACCGGATTACGTTGTAGGATATGATGTTAATTAATGGAATATGGATAAGATTGTAACACTTGTGTCCCATGTTTGTTACAAGGATTTTAAATCTCTGTGACAAATTTCCTTGGCCTAAATGCATTAAATAACTTATTGAATAAGGATTAATTTGAAATGAAGAATTAGTCATGATAATGTATCTCTGTATATTTGTTAAAAGCTATTCGACATTAATTAAAAGCAATACGAACAAGAAAATAAAGAAAAGGTTGGTGGCCGTGTGTGGGTGGAAGGGGAGAGAGAAATCTGTGGAGTAAAAAAACCATTTGATATCATAGGATAACTTTTGTTCGCTTCTCCCCTAGGGATAATTTATCCAGGACTTGGGGGTGGGTTGTGGGGGCGAGATGATATTATTATATCATCTATTATCGAACTCTACATAGACAACCAAACAATTGACCATAATCCCCCCTCACCCCCAATCCATAAATGGAACAAACCCTTGAAAATCTCTCGTCCCTTGCTTCTTTGTTTAACAATTATTATTGCAGGTAATATTGCTGCTTTTAGCACTTGTTGCTGTTCCATGGATGCTTTTTCCAAAACCTTTTATTTTGAAGAGACTTTACACCGAGGTAAGTACATTTGGTTGTTTTACTGGGTATGTTGTTGTGTAAGTACATTTGGTTGCTTTTGCTTTCTCACCCATCACAATGAATTGAATACTGTACTATCTTGATGATCCAGAGAAAAGTATAAAGGAATGGATAATCAATTTTCTATTTAAAAGGGCACAAGTAATGGAATCATTGAGGATGTAATCTTGTTTTTCCTAAGAGTCAGTTTGTGATTGTTGAGTTGAGGGAATTCTTTTGTAGAGAAGAGAGGTTGGGAATTTAGGGTTGCCAATGGGCAGATTGACTAAATTGAAACAAAACAGGTTGAGTCACTAAAAGGGTCACGATCCAATCCTCCCAAAGTTTACTTGCGCAAGACTGGTTTATTCAATTTTGGCTATATAGTAATTGTTTAATCATCAAACCAGAAGTGTTTTGTCTTTCGTTATACACGCGCGCGCGCGCACACACACACACACACACACATATATATATATATATAACAAACAAAACAAAAGAAATTGTTTTGACTTTTGACATTTTTCTTATGGTTATTTGGGCTACCTTATTATGATTCTCAGAGATTTCAAGGTGGAACTTATGGCCTTCTTGGAACATCTGAGGTGGATACTTATGAGGAACCAGACTCTGCGAGGCAACACCACCACGAGGAGTTCAATTTTAGTGAGGTTTTTGTGCATCAAATGATACACTCTATTGAGTTTGTTCTGGGTGCCGTCTCTAACACTGCATCATACCTTCGGCTGTGGGCTTTGAGGTATATCCTTCATTTTTAATTGTTTTTATCATTAACTTCAGCTTGTTTTACGTTTCTACCAAATTGATATCTGTGATGTTGGTGCAGTTTGGCTCATTCTGAATTGTCTACTGTGTTCTATGAGAAAGTTCTCCTCCTTGCTTGGGGGTAAGATTCCATGACTTTTAGCTTTTTTGATGTTCAGAATTTCCTTGTTTAGACACCGCTCAGTGTCTTCATGGACGTTAATAGTAAAGTTCGAAGTTTACTTCTGTTAAAATGTCAAGTTGTTGAATCATGAATCTGGTGAATACATTTGGTTACTCAAATTTTCTTTGCAATAGTATGGATTTGGAGGTATAACAAGTATTCCCTCGGAACTAGCTCAGTTCTATTCTGCAATGGCTCTAATCTGTTTAGCAACATCTCATCCAAATTATTCGTATTCTTATGCTGAAATATTTGGTGTACACGATTATCTGCTCTCTTGTACTCATTGTAGGAAGTCACAGAGGATAGGTAAAATTGGCATTTATTTAGACTATGCTGAGAAGTGGAAGCATGAAAACAGACAACCTATCTGAATGCATATTTGCTACCATGTTCCACTACAAACTTACAAATCCTAGGGCTAAATTTGTTATTATGCTTTGGTCTCTCTACTAAACGCTAGTATCTTAACTTGAACCCGTTATGTCCTAGATATATCTCTTTTCCATTTTGCCTAAAAATAGCTCTTTAAAATATTCTCCACTTTTAGTTATAGCAATATATGTATGCAACAGACCCTTGTAGTCTGGTCCTTCCCCGGACCCCGTGCATAGCGGGAGCTTAATGCACCGGGCTTCCCTTTATGAATGCAAACAACTAAAAAAATGTCTAAACAATATGCACAATCCTGTGCTATGCCATGATATCTGGTGCTTATATATTATAATGATGCGTGGTGACTGGAACTAATGTATCAAGGTTCTTTATCTAGACAATATGCACACTCCTGTATGTGTTTGAGGTACTTTTATGTATCAATAGGAAACACATTTGTTCCCTATTTGAGTACTAAATTGATGTGGAATCAAAAGGCTTTCTCATTCTTTTGGTACCTAAAACTAGGTCTCTCTTCTACCATTATTTGATTGATATACAATTTTGTCAAAATCTTTTTCCTTTTTAGGTGAATGTTGTTGTGGCATTTTCTAATGAAATGACATGACAGTAAAGACCATATCAGTGCTTCCTTCTTGCCCTTGTGTCTCTCTAGTTTTGTTTTTCTTTTGGCTGAGAAAATTGATCCCAAGTCAAAGCTGGAGACCCAACTGGTCTAGCCAAACAATTTTCTCTCCACCAAGTCTTGGCGAATCCAGCAGTCGAAAAGCAGCGATGTCGACCCCATTGGTCTCCACTATCCCCATGTTCCTGAGAACCTCATGACAACTGTCTAAATAATCCTGGGGATCCTCAGAAGATCGTACCGCCATAAGTAGTAGTGGAGAGCTTAGTGAAACCTATCCAACCTCCACAAAGCCTCCGAAGACGTAGCTGATCCATCACCGGTCTGTGCGGCTGAAGAACGCGGTACATGACCTCGCCATCCGCAAATGAACAGAGTGAGGTTCAATTTGCGTNATTCATGGAAAAACCTGAAAAACCTTACAGGGATTTTGGAAGGACCCAATTTTGGCTGACTACTATTGCGCGCTTTCTTTTGATGAAGCAGCTGGCTTTTAGCATAGAATTGTAAAGTTGTGACACACATAATCTTTCAGTATAGTGGTAACAAAAGGGCTCTGCTTGAGGTAATAGTTAGCTGTTAAAGAAGAGATCTGTAAATTTTTCTTTATAAATACTTTACATATTGTTTCCGAACACGAATGAGTAAGTTGTTTGTAAAGAGGGAAGTCTTTATAGCATTTATCTTAAGGGTATCTCATTCTTTTTGTGGAGGCAAATTTACAGAATCAGCAAATACATGCTCCTTGTATACATTTTATGAGTCTCTACAGATTTGTTGACAGAAGCCCCTCTTGAAATGTAATGCTCCTGAATCCTGATGCTTCATCTCTTTGTTTTTTTTTTTTTTTTTTTGAATCGCCAAACTTTGATAAATGAAATGGTCAAATTTAGTAAATTTGAATTAAATAACTACTGTATTAGCTTTTCTTATCTTTAACTTATGGGATCCAACATATTCTAACCTCGCTAATGAGGTCCATGACACAGAAATTGAAATTTTCTGCTTGTGCATTTAGATTCTCATTTGATACTTCTTCAGAAACTAGATATCTGAATAATAAATACAAAAATAATAAATTTGATGAATATCCATTTTTATAGTCTAATTTAACCACATCTTGTCGAGTTAAAAAAAGGAATAGGGGCACAATGGAAAATGACAGGAGTGTGCCTCTTTTCTCTCTCTACACGAGTGTGTTGCTGAGAAATAAATTGAGCAACATACAAAATTGATCAGTTGGTCAAAACCAATTGCATTTGTGAACCAAAAAGACAAAATTGATTAATTGTATTTGTAAACCAAAAAGTATATATATATATATATATATATATATATATATATATATATATATATATATATATATATATATTATTGGTTATTATTTATTGAAACGACAAAAAATATATATTTCTCAAATAAATTTATCAATTAGGCGTCTCTTTCATCTGCTTTCCGTATATTTCAGTCTATCTTGACTTTAGAATTCTTGAATTAAACGTTTTGTACATGAGACATATATAGAGACATGATTGATTTGTAAATAGATTTATGATTAACAAATCTGTAGGCCGCCTATACTACGTTTTAGCCAGAATGTTCAAAACTGACACTCCCTCTTAACAGTTTACCACTTTTCCAATGCGAGAAACTTTTAGGAAGTTCAAACTTTTTGCTTGAAATCTCATTCTTTATTACGATTTGCCTATTCGAACTCTCTAAAAAATTTACTTAATTTGAATAATCACAACTTCGTTGCTATAGATCTTGAAAATAATAGAGCACAATAGAAGACAAATTTATAAAGGTGATAGTAATGGTGATTAAGTTTCGTTAATGTTGGTACATTATTTTAGGTCCAATATTGTTAGGAGTGTTAAGATTTACATACCGATTTTAAATGTAGCTTCTAATGTTAGCAGCGTCTATTATTGGAGAACTTGAAAAATAATGATTCATTTAGCGGACTCTAATGACCTTTAATTTCCTCGAGATTGAAATGTTACTTGAAGGTACTAGTCTACTACATGAAAAATTACGAAACAGAGAATAAAAACAAATGGTAAAACCACGGCGAAAGCCATGTAAATCATGTTGGTATATATATGTATAGGGGCATTATTATATCAAATCATTGGTTGACCTTGAACTAATCACGAGTTCTCAATTGAGTTGTTTAGATATGAAATTTCATTTTTAGTTAGGGGTTTCGATTTTAAAAAATATGGTATAGGTTCATCTCTCAATTAATTCAGGTTCAAGGAAAGGTGACCGAAGGTACCCAAACTTTCGATCTCTTCTCTATGGCGGGAGGTTTCTTTGGGAGAAATTCAAAAATAGCCAGATTTACAAGTGGTCGTTCAAAAATAGTCATGTTTCAAAAGTAATCGAAATTTAGCCACTTTTCATGTAAAGATAAATCTGAGCGAAAACACTATTCAAAACCCGAAAAATACGTCAGTATATTATGCTGGAGTTCCAGCATAAGTATACTTGAACTCCAGAATATTATACTGGAGTCCCAGAACTCCAGCATAATATACTGGAGTTCCAGCAAAGTATACCGGTCCAGTATAATATGCTGGAAGTTCATACACAAGTGCTCGAATCTCCAGTATATTATGCTGGAACTTTCCGTGTGTTGGAGTTCCAGCATAATATGCCAAAAGTTCATGCACAGGTGCACCGAACTCCAGTATATTGTGCTGGACCGGTCTCTGTTGCAGCAAAATAGTGGCTATTTTTCATTGACTTGATAAATGCTGGCTATTTTTGAATGGCCAGTTCGAAAACTGGCTAGACCGTGCTATTTTTACGGTTTCTTTCGTATCAAAAATGTGTTGGGCGGGCCAGGGAAGATGAAATGGATAAATTCCACTAGGATTCCCACGAAGCAAGTGGAAAGGAAGTGGAGAGAGTCCACTTTAAATATTCCATCCTAATCATACTTTAGAAGATTATTTTTGGAATTATATATAATAATGATTTCTTTCTTCTGCTTTAAGAGATGCAGACTATTTTGGATAATTTATTAAACGAAATAAATATTAAAATTTGAGGATACATCTAAATTTCTGTATAACAATTATTTTAAATTTTCAGACAATTTATTTAACACAATTAACAAAAAATAGGAAATGCCCAACTAGAAGACAAAATACTTTCACATGCTCATGCAATTCTAAATTACTATCCTTGGTCCATACCATTCATATTTCAAAGTTTTTATACACCTTGAATTTAATAGTTTTAATTATAAAAATATTGGTCTAAAATACCTTTATCTCTCTCTTATGCCTCATTTAATTAACAATAAAAAGTACGCTTCTTATTTCATAACCTCAAATATTGTTGAACAAATTCAGTTGATCAAAACCAGTAGTATTTGAGATAAGATAAAGTAATAATTAAACAAAAGAAAAGAGGGATAAAGCATACGACGTCGTATGAAAACTGTTATATACCACCGAAAGGCAAACCAGTGTTATTATCTAAAGAATGTAGATGTATCTTATACCTGCAATGTGTCAATTATCCAAGCGTCCCCTACTGTTAACACAAATACATATATAATAATTTCCTACTAGCTTTTAAGAAAATGTCATGGTTTTAGTACTTTCTACTCTACCAAATCCAAAAACTTCAATTTCTATAGTAGAAAAGGAGTAGATTGATTAAGGAGAGATGGAGAGGGTGTACAAGGTTTCTGGTGGAGATGATTTAATGGAGTTTTATAAAAGAGAAATTGGGTTTTCTCACCCCAGAAATTTCTCTCGTCGAATCTCTGCTTCTGAGGTTTGATTTGTTCCCTCCCGGTTTTTGTTGTACGAGCTTAAATTATCATCTCTTTGAATTTATTATTTTGGGTTTGATTTTTGTGATTTTTTCAGCTGATTGAACTGTATATGAATACTTTCTCTAGTTTGATCAAATTCTTTTTTAATATGGTCAGTACTAATACTACTGCTACTATAACAACAACAACTACACCTCGGTCTCAAACAAGTTGGGGTCGGCTCTATAAACTATGTTAATCCATTTAAACTCATCTCTTACAGATGACTATTATAACTGATTCAACTAGCTTGGAGATGAGGGCTAACTGATATAATGGTTAAATATTAAAACACACACTCTCTTTCACACACACAAAAAGAAAAAACAAATAAACAAACAAAGGTATTCGACCTGCTAATGTTTGGTTGTGGTAATATTGGAGTTGTGGATATGACTTGATTAATACCTACAAATGTTTTTGGATTAGTACTGACAAGTTTATTCCTAGCTACCACTTTCTAACAATTTAGCATCCAGTAGAATGGACTTGATTTTTTTTTTTTTTTTTTCATTTTCAATGATTTTCAGAATTTTTGGGGACTTTGGGACTAGAATTTTGAATATGTTTAATCAGATTCCTTCTTGATGGCGATATCTGATGTGAGATTGTTGTGACTTACAGTATGCCAAGATAGATAAATAATGATGCCTTTCATACGCTGTAATGATCAAGTCTCTGTTACTGCTTAATTTTCGTATAAAGTCATACTTCAATATGCAAAGTTTTCACATTTAAGGTGAAGGTAATTCAGATCCATGTGGAAATTTATTCGGTAAATAATGAAGATAAATGATGATACTATTTATCTTTAAATAATGTGGAGTTTTATTCAAAAAGATAAAGAAATAATGACACCTTTCAGCTTTAATGACAGTCTCAGCTGCTACTTATGTTCGCGTAACTTCATACTTTTATATGTAAAATATTTCACATTGATGTGAAGGTAATTCAAAATCTATGTAGAATTATATTCAGCTATGTCTAAGGTGCTTGAAAGTTCATGTGCCCTAGAAATTTTTTGGCTAATACATTGTGCGCCACTGAAGAGTTCATTTTGTAATCTTGTGAGTCAGGCTATGGTCAAGCGACTGGATTTATATGGCAAGTTAACCGGTCATGAAGGATGTGTAAACACAATAGACTTCAATGCCACCGGTGATGTACTTGTCTCGGGTTCTGATGATAGAAGAGTGATACTATGGGACTGGGCAACGAGAACCTCAAAGCTGTCTTATCCATCAGGTCACATGGACAATATATTCCAGGCAAAGTTCATGCCCTTCGCGGATGATCGTAAAATAGTAACTGCATCCGCTGATGGTCAGGTATGTTTGCCATCTTACGCACTATAATATATGGAACATGCGAGACAGGAAACATAGAGCAAATGTTTTATTGAATGGTTCTGGCAATAGTATTTAAATGCGACATTTTCTTTTGTCCAAGTATAATTTCACACATTTGTTATCTGCATATATTTACATTCAGCTGTAGTTTCTGTATGATGAAGCGATACTTTAGACCTGCTGAGTCTGCTGCTTCATATCTCTAATTTGACAAAGGCCAAAGAAGATGATTGTGGCTCTGACTCCTATGTGCTTATTTCAACATATTGCAAGCACTGCTGCAGGTGAGGCTTGGTTTATTGCTGGAGAATGGTCGGGTAGAAACAAAAAGAGTAGGTAAGCACCAAGGTCGTGTACATAAGCTTGCTGTGGAACCAGGAAGTCCCTACATACTTTATAGCTGTGGTGAAGATGGTTTTGTTCAACACGTAGGTCGCGACGCGCTTCTTTACTTGTTACATTGTTCTCTTTTCATGTTATTTTGCCGTGACTTGCATTATTGTGCAGTATGATCTGCGCAGTAATTCTTCCTCAAAGCTTTTACGTTGCTCATCATTTGCGGAAAACAATAAGCACTCGAGCAGCATAAGGTTGAATGGCATTGTGATAGACCCAAGAAATCCTAACTACTTTGCTGTAGGAGGTTCCGATGAATATGCACGTGTATATGACATCAGAATGTACCAAATGGATGCAAGAACCAGTTCGGATAGGCCGATCAACACATTTTGTCCTCATCACCTGATTAAGACAAATGATGTTCATATTACAGCACTGACTTACTCAAACACAAGTGAATTGCTGGTTTCATACAATGACGAACTGATATACTTGTTTCAGAAGAACATGGGATTGAGTCCGGCTCCTTTGTCTTTGCAAGGTGAAGACTTGGACAAGCTTGAAAAACCACAGGTTTATTCAGGACACAGAAATTCACAGACAGTTAAAGGAGTGAGTTTCTTTGGTCCGAATGATGAATATGTATTGACTGGGTCTGATTGTGGGCATATATTTATCTGGAAGAAAAAGGACGCCAAGCTTGTCCGCTTGATGGTCGGTGATAGGCACATTGTAAATCAGCTTAAGCCCCATCCCTGTATCCCTGTTCTTGCTACATGTGGAATAGAAAAGACCATAAAGATTTGGGCTCCCGCATCCAAAGATGTTACTCCTTTGCCTCCTGATGTTCAAGAGGTGCAAATCCTAGCACTTCTGTTAAAGTTTTCATGTTTGTCTAATACCTGATGGCTTATGATTATTCCACTTTGTCTTGATCTAAGCAGATAATGGAAGCTAATAGGCGAGGCCGAGAGGACCATTCAAGGGTTACGCTGACCCCAGACATGATAATGCATGTTTTACGTCTGCACAGGAGGCAAGCACTGGCTTATATTGAGAGACGAGAAAATTCGGAGGATGTTGATAGTGACGAAGATGAAGGGGGAGGCGCTTTCGTGTTAGGATTCTCAGATGGTGAGGAGGGAGAAAATTCCGAATGCAGCATTAGCTAGTCCATATGTTTCGTATCCGCCAGCACAATTTTCTTTTTCTGCTTTACTTCGCTCCTCGCTGAGGGCCATTTTTACTTCTATCATGGCTCGGTCAGTTCATGCATCTTATAGTGGTTGAGCATTCACATGTTCAGAGAAACATCTTTCTTTAAAGATGGTGCTGGCTGCCATGTTCCAACAAACATGGTTAATAAGTGGGTGGTGTAATCTGTAGCCACTATCAAATTGAATAGTTCATCTGTAAATTCTTCTATCCTATCCTGGCCAAGTATGAAAGAATGGTTTAATCTTAAAAGTTTGTTCCTTTTTCAGAATCCATCGTTTACCTGGTATATGTTCTTTGTCCTTCTGTGGACTTCATTATCTGGAGTCAACTCAAGTCCCAAGCTATTATCTTATCTTGCATTATCTACATTGACATTGCACAGCAACAAAGTTGCTAACCGATAATTTTGCACCAATTTACGCCCTACAGATGTATTTAAAGGACTAATATACTGTCTTTCCAAAGAGCTTATCAACTCATGTAACTGAATAAAGCACAATATTTCACACTACTACAGATGTATATGCTTCTTAAATCATACTAACAAAAACTCCTTTCATTTACTGGGCATATCATTTGGTTTATCGTTCATATTTTTGTACTTGTAAAAGGAAGCAACCACAAGGAAATAATTGAAGTTTACTGATCCCAGGATACAACAGAGCCAGAAGACATTGTCCATTCTTCCATCATTGATATTGTCAGGCAACCATCCTGATTGTCTTTGAACCAGATCAATCAACACGTTCCCCAAATAGAACGCGATGCCAATAAACAATGAAACCATTGCAGTCGACGTGTTCTTCAATGATGTTGGAAATTCTTGGTAATAAAACGCGATATGTCCTGGAAAATGAAATCCTTCTCCAATTCCATTCAAAGCTAGCTGTGGCAGTAGCCAAAAGACCGATAATGGAACAATGGCATCCGTTTGTCCTTGTAGGTGGTGTGATCTACCAATCCTTAGTCGCCAAGACTCCACCAGCGCGGAAGCAGCCATGCACGCTATAGTTAGTGCATGGCCTATTCCAACGCGCTGAAGAGCGGTGAGAGTAAAACTGGTGTACTTAGCTAGAAAAGGGTTGAGTAGTCGGTCTATGAAAGATATAGTTATACAAGTGAACAACAATATGAAGACTAACATAGAACCAGCTGGAATCTGGAAATGAGGTTCCATATGTCGATCCATTTTGAGAGCCTGAAGTGTTAACAGGCTTAATTGCATGACTAGTTGTGTGGATATAAGTAAACCACTAGCCCACAGAGGGAAAAGCTTGATCAAGCTTTTCAAATCTTCAACTTGTTGTACTGTACATAGTCTCCAGGGGTTCCTAATCGAGCCGTCTGATTTGGTGTCTCCCTCAGTAATAAAAGCTGCACAATTCAAGAACCAGTACAACATGACTAGATCAGCTAATGAATTTGACAGAGGAAAATATAAGGAGAAACAACACCACCACCACCACCACCAACAACCCAGTAAAATCCCACAAGTGGGGTCTGGAAAGGATAGTGTGTACGCACACCTTATCCCTACCCCGAGGGGGTAGAGAGGTTGTTTCCAATAGACCCTCAGACTCAAGAAGACGAAAAGAGACAATATATCAGTACCAGCAACATAAACCAGAATATTAATAACAATGTTGAGTTTGCTAACAATGTTGAGTGTTGAAAAACAAGGGGAAAAGAGACTTACTTGAAGAATTTGCTAGGAATTGGAGAAGTTGTTGTGGTTTTGTCACTTGGATCATGGTAATAGTGTTGAGTTTGTTCCGAAAGAGGGACTCTCCATTTCCTAATGGCAGCGATAATATCACGCGCTAAGTTGATGAAAGGGCTACCTCCTTGTTCCTTAACATGACGATAGAAACGTTTACCAGCAAGAAATATTGTCAAGCCAAGGATGTTACAAGCCATAGATATACCTAAACCCCATGGTCAACCGATATTGTCCTCAACATATACAATGAACGCGGTGCTTAAAGCCCAACACAAGTAAAAGATGAAAATGTACCAATCAAATAACATTGCTTGATGTTTTGGTTTGTCAAATTGATAAACTCCCATGGGCGCGATTGTAAAACGTGTACCTGCAATTCCTATAGATGCTAATTCTAGTCCAACATACAAAACTACATATTGGTTTTTTGAGGGAGTTGTGCAGATATTGGATCCATCACCACACGCTGCAGGTCTTAATCCATCGATTGCTGCTGTCAACAGTAGAACCAACATACCCTACAAAATCAATATGTGATTCTTGAATCTTTTTCTAGTGTGAAGAAAGGAAGATGAATATAATGGTTAATGAAAAAGTTAGTTGTTTTTGTACCAGAGCTGAGATAAGAGAAGAAATCCAAATGACTGAAAAACAGCAAAGATAAGAGTCAGCAATGATTCCACCAAGAATTGGGAAAATAGTTGTCAAGCCATTGACCACATTGAAAACTTTAGCAGCAGCAATGCTCTTCATATTGAACTCATTTATTAGAAAAACAATCAGATTGCTCGTCCACCCTCCAGCCGCGAGCGATAAGCCCGCCATAGTTGCTGAACTTACCAATCAAAACATTCAACATTTCTTACATTGTCTCAACTCTTAACATGGAGTCTGTAGAAGTGAGTTCAACTGAATTCGTTGCTTTCAACTTGAACCATGTATACTGTGACGACCTGACCCGTTGTCACGTGAGTTACCGCACCGTTTTCCCCATTTTCTGCTTCTTTATGCTTCATTGTAAGAGTCTTGTGTGAACGAGTTGATTTGGATTGATTTCAGAAGGAAATGAGACACTTAGTCTCTTTAAGGAAGGTTTGGTTTGGAAAAGTCAACCGGATGTTGACTTATGAGTTAGAGGGCTCGGATGTGATTTCCGGTGATTCGGTTAGCTTCAGGGGATGATTTGTGACTTAGGAGCGTGATCGGAAGTGATTTTGGAAGTCCGGTGTAGAATTAGGCTTGAATTGGCGAAGTTAGTATTTTGGCGAATTCCGGTTGATAGGTGAGATTTTGATCCGAGGGTCGGAATAGAATTCCGAGAGTTGCTATAGCTTTGTTAGGTGATTTGGGATGTGTGTGCAAAATTTCAGGTCATTCGGAGATGTTTTGGTTGGGTTTTTGATCGAATGTGTGTTTCGGAAGTTTTTGAAGAACTTAGGCTTGAATTCGATGAGAAATGATGGTTTTAGTGTTTGTTTGAGGTGTTTTTATGATTGGAACAAGTTTGAATGATGTTTTAGGATGAGTTGGTGCTTTTGGTTGGGGTCCCGGGGGCCTCGGGGTGATTTCGGATGGCTAACGGGAGGTTTGAACTTGGAAAAATGCAGCAGAAAATGCAGCAGTCAGTGCAGCAGGATATTGGTCTTCGCGAACGCGAGTGGGCCATCGCGTTCGCGTAGAAGGATTTGGGGGCCCTGAGTTTTTGTTCTTCACGTTCGCAGCTGGGTCTCGCGTTCGCATAGGTTCGAGTTCTGGTGCATCGCGTTCGCGGGCAGTGTCTCGCGTTCGCATAAGAGGAATTGAGGACCCGCATTATTTGTTCTTCGCGTTCGCGACATGAATCACGCGTTCGCGTAGTTGGAGCAGTTAAAGCATTGCGTTCGCGGGTAAGTCACCGTGTTCGTGAAGGGTAATTTGGTCAGAGGCAAGTTTTGTTCATCGCGAACGCGAGAGGTCCCTCGCGTTTGCATAGAGTAAAAAGTCACCTGGGCATAATCGATTTAAGTCATTTTGTTCCGCGAGCTAGGTTATTTTTCCACCATTGTTGAGCATCCTTGAGAGCTTTTAGACGGGAATTGAAGGGGATTTCGACTGGGATTGATTGGAGGTAAGTTTTATGAACTAAAGACATGATTTAAATGTAGAATCAACCTAGAAATTCATGAAAATTTATCAAAAAGGGGGAAGAACTAGGGCTTGAGTTTTGAAATTTCAAATTGGGTTTTGATGGGTCATTCGAACTCGGATTTGGGAATTCTTGGTATGTATAGACTCGTGGCGAGATAAGGAATCCGTTAATGTAAAATTTTCTGAAATTCGAGAAGTGGGCCCGGGGCTCGGGTTTTGCAAATTTCGTGATTTTCGATGTTTTTCGATTCTTTTCGATTGGGTATTGTTCCATTGGCATATTGTGACGTATTCGTTGTGGTTTTGGTCATATTCGACGCGCGAGGAGGCCGATTTGAGAGGCAAGGGCATAGCGAGCTAGGATTTTGGCCTGCTTGAGGTGAGTAATGATAGTAAATGATATCCTGAGGGTTTGAAACCCCGGATTTGCACAACGTAGTGCTATATTGAGGTGAAACACGCGCTTAATGACGAGCGCGGGGTTGTTTACTATTGGGGATTGTGACTTGGTCCGTCCCGACTTATGTTTTTACCGCGTATATGACCGAGATATGTTTATTATTAACATGACTTGGGCCTATTGCCATATTTTGGGCTTCATGCCGACTACTTGAATCCTTCGTGGACTTTTATCACTGTTTCCTCACTATTTTGATATACTACTTGAACTCAGTCCTGTTGAATATACTGTTTTACAAACTCAGCCGCTTTAATTGAACTTTGAGACTTAAATGATATTTCCACTATTGTTTGGGCTGAGCACTACTATTTTATTGATGCCATAGGGTTTTATGATGTTTTCTGGACTGAGTGAGGCCGAGGGCCATATGTGAGGATATGTTGAGTGATGTGAGGAGGCTTTCAGGCCTTATGAGTGATGTGAGAAGGCTTTCAGGCCTTATGAGTGATGTGAGAAGGCTTTCAGGCCTTATGTTGATATAGCGCTTGGGCCGTAAGGGGCCCCTCCGGAGTCTGCACACCCACAGTGAGCGCGGGTACCCATATGATCTGAGAGTGAGCCCGAGGGGCTGATATTATGCAGAGTGACTGATACTGAGCCCGAGGGGCTGATACTGTTCTGAGCGATTGATACTGGGCCCGAGGGGCAGATTTCTACTCACTATTTACTTGTTGTTTTACCTGTTTTTAAAATGAGATTTCATTTGACTCTTTACTGTTTTACTGCGTTAAATGATTTACTGCATGATATAGAATTTCCTTGTGCACTTGTGTGTTTTCATGCCTTCGGTTATTATTTATTATTATTGCTCACTGGGTCGGAGTACTCATATTACTCCCTGCACCATGTGTGCAGATTCAGGCATAGCAGAGTCCGCACCTGAGCGCTGATTCCTTCCAGACCAGGCATCGATTTGGAGTTACGAGGTAGTTGTTGACGTCCGCAGCCCCTTGTCTCCTCTATCCTCTATCATTTATGTTCTCTTCAGACTATTGTATCGGATTTCATACTTCGTAAACTTGTAGAAAACTCTGTAGTAGCTCATGACTTGTGACACCCCGGTTTGGGCCGTGTCGGGATGGTTTCCCCTTGTTATTATCGCTGTTCCCGCGTTTATGGTTACCTTAAACATGTGTTAGAATTGTTAATGTTAATTAATTGCTTTAGAAGAGGTACTTGGGTTGTTCTGGCTGGCCTTGTCTTCACGAGAGGCGCCATCACGATCGGGTTCGGGATTTGGGTCGTGACATATACATATGTCAAAATATTAAAGATGTATACATGATATAATAGATCGCTCCATTCTGAATCCACAAACTCTAAATCCTGCATTCGATTCTTAACTGAAGGACAAAGAGACAATGGGACATACCTATAATAAAGGGAAAAGTTATCCATCCACCATTCTTTCGACCAGAAGAGGACTGCATTGCTACTTCATCAACGTGACTTGCTGGATTTTCCATAGCTAGCTGCAAGCAGGAGCGGAGCTAGAGTGTCAGGGAGCGGGTGCGTCCGAATCCACTAATTTTGATTCGAACTCTATATTTGTTTTAAAAAATCCATTAAATATATAATAAATTATTAATTTAGAACCCAATAAATTAAAACGATTGGAATCCCGAACCAATAAGCTTGAAATCCTGGTTCCGCCTCTGGCTGCAAGTCAACTTGAGAGATGAAACTATGTTTGTTTCTACTTGCTATGAGTTCTTGTGTTTTAATAGAAGGCAAAGTTTACCTAGACTTGCACGCCATATTTTCACCAAAGTTTTTTAAAAGTTGCAACATGACTATATATTATTTGGAGAATCTTGTTTAATCAGATATCTGAAAAAGGTCAGATATTCCTTATTGTCCAGTGAGTCAGTTTCTGCATCTAACTAATTTCCCAGAACTCATAAGCTATAAACTATGATAGGTGATATTATTTGTTTATATGCAGTCCAAATAAACAAAATTAGGCGTACCTAAAGTCAGAATAAATAAAAGGAGATGAATGCTAAATATTAGTATAAAATATTAACGTGTGTCTGTTTTCAATAATTTTTGGAGGACTTAGCATTAAATTAGTCATCTCCAGAAAGGTGGGTATTTTCCACCTCATCAAAGTTTAGAAAATGCGGGCACCGTAATACTAAAATGAGCTAACTAATGCATAGAATAATCCTAGACAATAAAAATACCTTTTCAAGCAATGATGAGAAAATATCAACTCTTGTTTTCTTATTTTTGATGATGATTATTTTATCCATAAATCTAAGATGATTACCGGACAGGATAGAGGTAGACCCAAGATTTGAAAATTATGTATACACTTTTGCGTTCAATTAAAATCTACTTTGTATAGAGTGTCACTACTAATCTATCACTATATGTTTTAAAGCCATATTCATGTATACATAAAAAATTTGTTGAACTTTTTAGGTGCCGGTGACTGCTCTCTTTACAACATAGGTCCGACTCTGGATAGGACATATTCAGAAAGGAAAAGTCTATTACTCAAAGGGTGACACAACTATTTGAAATTACATACTAAAGTCATATTTCTTTTAGCACTCAAAAAAGTACTCAACTAGATTTCTCAAACTTTTGGTGGCCAAATTTCTATTTCACCTTCTAAATTATCAACATTTATCTCTTTTCTTGATTAACAGGTCAAAAAGAAAAACAATCAACTTGGACCTTCTGACAATACAAAGTTCAACCACAACATGCCTCATGTGTCCTGATTTCAATTCACTAAACCAGGTCTAACTCAAATTCATTCATTTACTTAACATGTTCAGTTGATCTACATTGACAATGCTTAGTGACAAATCTGCTAACTGATAATTTTGTTGCAAAAAGGACACCAATTTACACCTTTTTTTAGTAAGCATTCACTCATTTAAAGGATTCATCTCTTTCTTACGGTCACTCAATGGAGTTGTTCGCCTTTGTTTGGAATGAAGATGGATGAACAAGCACTTGAGTCTGAAACTGATGAAATTCGGGGAAAACATGGAAGCGACTTCAATCAGTTTATCAGCCTAAGGCTTCGCTCTATTACCTGTGTCATTCAGAACCCACTGGCTCCAGAAGGGGGGGGGGGGGGGCAGCTCCAGAGGCGCTGGCGCTGGCGCTGGCGCCTGGCTTATCAATGCCTGTAAGTTGTAACTGAAGAAAGCTTAATATATATATACCATGATAACTGTACATGCTTCTTCAATTATAACAATGATCATTTACTAGGCACATCATCTGGTTTGTTGTCCATATTTTTATACTTGTACAAGGAGGAAAACACAAGGTAATAAATGAAGTTTGCTGATCCTAAGACACAACAGAGCCAGAAAACATTATCCATTCTTCCGTCGTTGATATTGTCTGGCAACCATCCTGATAGTCTTTGAACCAGATCAATCAACCCGTTCCCTATATAGTACGCGATACCAATAAACAGCGCAACCATTGCAGTCGACGTACTCTTCAAGGATGCTGGAAATTCTTGGTAATAAAACCCCATATGTCCTGGAAAATGAAATCCTTCTCCAATTCCATTCAGAGCTAATTGTGGCACGAGCCAGAAGACTGACATTGGAACAATGGCGCCATTTTGGCCTTGGAGATGGTGCGATCTAACGAGCCTCAGCCTTCTGGACTCCACCAGCGCGGAGACAGCCATGCTAACTATAGTCAGTACATGGCCTATTCCTATGCGCTGAAGTGGGGTGATAGAAAAGCGAGTATACTTAGCTAGAAAAGGGTAGAGTAGTCCGTCAATGATTGATATCATTATACAGGTAAATAACATTATGAAGACTAACATAGAACCAGCTGGGATCTCGAAATGAGGTCCCATATGTCGATCCATTTTGAGAGCTTGAAGAATTAGCAGGCTTGTTTGCATGACTAGTTGTGTGGATATAAGTAAACCACTAGCCCACAAAGGGGAAAGCTTGATCAAGCTTTTCAAATCTTCTACTTGCTGCACTGTACATAGTCTCCAGGGGTTCCTAATCGAGCCGTCTGATTTGCTGTCTCCCTCAGTAATAAAAGCTGCACTATTCAAAAACCTGCACAACAGGACTTTATCAGTTTATCAATTTGACAAAGAGTCTAGATAAGCAGAACGATAACGAAAATGGAGGTATACTTGAAGAGCTTTGTAGGAACTGGAGAAGTTGTTGTTGTGGTTGTATCACTTGTACCATGGTAGTAGTTTTGAGTTTGTTCTGAAAGAGGGACTCTCCATTTCCTAATGGCAGCGACAATAACACGTGCTAAGTTGATAAAAGGGCTACCGCCTTGTTCCTTAACATGTCGATAGAAACGTTTCCCAGCGAGAAACATTGCCAAGCCAAGAATGTTACAAGCCAAAGAGATACCAAAACCCCATGACCAACTAATATTGTCCTCCACATAAACAATGGCCGTGGTGCTTATAGCAAAGGACGTGTAAAAGGCGAATATGTACCAATCAAAGAAAATTGCTTGATGTTTTGGCTTATCAAATTGATTAGCTCCCATGGGTGCAATTGTAAAACGCGTACCTGCAACCCCTAAAGATGCTAGTCCCAGAGCCACATATAATACTGCATACTGGTGTTTTGAGGGGCTTGTACAAAGACTGGATCCATCATCACATGCTGCAGGTCTTAATACATCAATTGCTGCTGTCAATAGTAGAAGCAATATGCCCTGCAAATGCAATCAAGAAATCAACATGTGGTTATTGGGTCTTAATCTACAGTCAAACCTTTCTATAACAGGCTCATTTGTTACGATATTTTTTGGCTGCTAAGTGTTGTTATAGAAAACATAACATAAAAATCGGTTCGAAGAAAAACTTGGCTTTTATAGTGAATGATTGTTATATACGGATACTGTTATAGAAAGTTCTGACTGTATTTTGAAGAAGTGAAGATGAATCTATTGCAAGAGTTAGTTCATGTACCAGCGCGGAGATAAGAGAAGAAATCCAAATGACAGAAAAACAGCCAAGATAAGAGTCAGCAATGATTCCACCAAGAATTGGGAAAAGGGAGGTCAAGCCATTGACTACATTGTAAACTTTAGCTGCTTTGATGCTCTTCATGTTGAATTCATTTATCAAAAAAACAATCAGATTGCTAGTCCACCCTCCAGACGCAAGCGATAAGCCCGCCATAGTTGCTGAAATTACCAATCAAAACATTCAAGATTATCAGTCTCACATACCTCAGTCTCTGTCATGGACTAAAGTCTTAACAATATGGGGTAGGCAGCAAGGTAAACAAAGTAGAGGCAGATAATCCATGTTGCACGAACTCTCCAAATTGTTACCGCACCCGTGTTAAATCCTCCAAAAAATGCACTACTTTTGGAGGATCCGACATGTACCCAACAATGTTTTCTAGAAAGTCCGAGCAACATAGGGTGGATTTAGAGTGGATTCGACGAATTCAACTGAACTGGCTGCTTTATTCTCGAATCATTTATACATATGTAAAAGATATTAAAAGATGTAAACACATAATATGTTAGGCCATTGTGAATCCAGGAACTCTAAATCCTGAATTCGACTCTTAATAAAAGGATGAGAAAGGTTACTACATCGCTTTCCTTGAGCCGAGGGTCTATTGGAAACAACATCTCCACTTTCACAAGGTAGGGGTAAGGTTAGCGACTGCGTGCACTCTACCCTCCACAGACTCCACTTGTGGGATTACACTGAGTTTGTTCTTGTTGTTGTAGTAGTTGTTATCATAATAAAAGGGTGAAAAACATACCTATAATGAAGGGGAAGGTTATCCAGCCACCATTTTTTCGAGCAGAAGAGGACTGCATTGCTGCTTCATCAACATCTCTTTCTGAATTTTCCATTTCTAGCTGCAGGTCAACCTGAAAGCAATGATATTTGTTTCTACTTGTTATTTGTTGTTTGAAATATTTAATAGCAGGCCAATGTTTATCCAAGACTTGCACGCCATACTTTCACCAGCATTTTTTAAGTTAAATTATTAGGATATACTATTATTTTAAGAAGCTGATGATCTGACAAGAGATCATATATTCCAATGATTTAGTTGCTGGATCTACCAAACTCACAGAATTCATAAGCCTCCTTCGTTTTGTTAATTTCTGGTTCATCTGTGTTTCAATTTATACAGACACTCTTTCTATTTTGTGACGATCAAAAGTGTTTGACACCATTTCACTTTATAAAACTTTCACACCTTTGAGAAACTCACATATATGTAATAAACTATCCAACTTTATGTGATGCTTCCTTTATTAAATTAATTTTTCTATTATTGCTTTAATATTTCTTTCTCCATCACTACTATAATATATGGGTCAACTAGTATAGTAAATCCATGTTCGGTCAAATACTATCATATAAAATGAGAGCGACACAGGAGCGGCTCAACAGATCTTGTGGCCTAAGGCGAAACCATATTGAAAAGGCTCTTAAATTTATTTTATAAAAAATTTACACTAACAACAAAACTTGCTTTCGAAATGACAAATTAATCAACTAAGATAATAAATAGCGAATTTCAAAAAAAAAAATAATTGAAAGAAGAGCACAAAGAATAAAGTGGATTATGGGTTGTTGAGGTCTATAACTCAAAGCGAAAATTTTGATTTGGCTATCATCACAATCAAGAAAAAGAAATAAACGTACATAATATAATAGCTTAATTTTTGTGTATTGATGCTGTCAAAAATATTTACTCCTTCTGATCAATTTAAACGATAATTGTAGTTCATTCTATTTATTAGTAGTACTTATTGGTGAATACCTAAAATAAATTATAAATAACCTAATATAATATATTGAATTACACTAAAAGAAAACCGGTGCATGAATGCTTTTGCGTTCATAGGGTTTCAAAGAAGATTGTAAAAGATACTCATTATGGTATCGATATATATAACTTAATTCCTTTATAAAAAAGATAATATTAAAATTGAATAGTGAAACAAATCTAATAATTAATGAATGAGAAAATTATCGTAGTTTATGAACTTATTGGTATAAAATAACTTCAATCAAATAACAAAAAAGTATAATGTAACACTTCTTTATAATAATTATTTATATAAATAATATAATATAGGGAAACTTACACAAATGTCTCAAATAAATCTCAACTTACCAACCTCTAGCCATTAGTCATAGACTTACCAAAACTAGCCAATCAAAATTAAAAAATCAAATAATAGGGTTTTTTCTCTCAAAGAATCACATGCAAAAATTACCTTCCATATTTTTAAGCGTGATTAGCAACATTAGATACAAGACGGAAAGGAAATTTCATGGACGGGGTAGCAAATAAGGTGATGAAATACAAAAATCTATACAATATTCCAAAAATCTAAACAAAAAAGGAACTTTTTCAATGGGTATAGTTGAAATTCATTGAAAATATATAGATAAATCAATATACAAAATTTGAGGAAGATTGGAGGTGATTTGGCCTGGTTTTGTATCAAAATTCGTAATTAAATCGAGTTCAAAAAAGTCTTCTGCGACACATGTATCAAACATGTATCACGCATGTATCAGACACACAGGTGTACATGGATATACATGTGATACACAATTGATACAAATATGATACATATGTTATACACAAATGATACACAATGTGATACACATGTCATTTTTTTTCATGTTCAGCTTTTACTTCGAATTTTCAATTCAAACCAACTCAAAACTTCACCAAATCATCCCAAAACTGAGATTCAAGCTCCTTGAGTTGTGCCCAATCTATTCTAATAACACCCACTCAAAACAAAGCAAAAATTTGATATTTTTTGCTACAAATAGCTAATTGGCTAATTTGGCTAATATTAGTAATATTTTATCAATTGGTCAATTTTTGTAATGAGCTACTTATAAATGGACATAGTTGGTAATTTCCCTAATATATACTAATAAAAGTTTAAGGTAAATTGGGGCCTTCAAATTTTGGGGGCCTAAGGCAATAGCCTTAGTGACCTAACCTTTAGAGCCGGCCCAGCGACATAATAACCTGGGAATCCCATTTGCTTTTTGAAAAGGAAAATTGTCAATTCTTTATGGGGGATTTGCAACCGTACCCTATATTTGTGCCACCTTTTAACATGTACCCTATTTTAAAAATTATTCATTTGGTAGCCAGTTGACAAAAAATCCGTAATAATATAAACTTATACCCCGATAAATCGCGTGATCTGCAACCTCATTCATGAAAAAAAATCTCCTCCTCTCCTCTCAGCAGCTTTATCAAAAACCAGAAACTTCATGCTAATGTAGCATGCAGTTGTTTCATGTTAAAGCTAAAACTTCATGCTAATGCATGCTGAAGTTATTTATCCTGCAGTCTATAGTTTTATCATGAGTGCTGAAGTTATTTAGTTCATTTGCTAAAACTTCAGTTTAAACATGCTAAAGTTATTTAGTTCATTTGCGAAAACTTCAGACTAAACATGCTTAAGTTTTTTGTCTTGCAGTATGTAGTTTTCTAATGAGTTTTTGCTAATGCATGCTGAAGTTATTTTAGTTCATTTGCTAAAACTTTAGACAAAACATGCTTAAGTTATTTAGTTCATTTGCTAATTCATACTAAACATGCTTAAGTTATTTAGTTCATTTGCTAAAACTTCATACTAAACATGCTTAAGTTTTTAAGTTCATTTGCTAAAACGTCATGCCAAAACATGCTAAAGTTTTGTCCTGCAATCTACAGTTTTATCAATAGACCTGAAGGGCAAAATCGTCTTTTTTAAAATGTTTTTAACAAAAAAATGGATATGAATGCAAACGAAAAAACAAAACGGGTATAAGTTAAAAGGGGGCGACCAAACAGGACACCCATGCAATTTTTACATTCTTTATTCAATAGCTTGCACACCCATAAACTATACCAAAAGTACAAAATACAGCATTTTACTTCATAAAAAAGTCAACGTGTTCGTCTTTAGCGATGAAGAAAGTCAACAAGATTGTCCAATTTTTATTCGTAAATCATACGTAGGACATATATTGCCTTTCTTTCAATAAAAAACTAGTCAATATATATATATATATATATATATATATATAAACCTTTTATATATGTTTTATTTAACGTAAATTGTTTATTGTAGTAATTTAATCATTTATCAGTTTCTATCATACATTTAGAAAATATATCCTATTTGCTATTTTAAGTGCTAATATTGCATAATTTTATTAATTTCTGTCAATTGGATATTTGTTAATTTTAATGTAAAATATTTTACACTTAAAAATTTGCAATGGGAAAAGAAAAGAAAAAAACTTTACCCATTTAAAATTTTGTATGGGTAAGCCGTAAGCATAAGAGACATCCACAGAATGCGATGGAATCAACACCCAAAAAGGCCAAAAGTGGGTCCCATGTGAAATGATTGTATGGGAAAATGTATCATGACATAACTAAAGGGTAGAATCGTCAAATACCATATCAGTTTTCAAGTTAGCGGTGGTAACTTTTTGGTGAGCCAATAGAATCATTTTATTTTACTATAATTACGATAATAACCCTTTTGACCCGATTTTGTACCGGATGCAGCTCATTTTGCAACCGGAGCAAAGCAGAATATGGTAACCTTACCTAAAACCAGAATAAAGAAAAGGAGGGTGAATGCGAAATGCTACCGAATATCAAGCAAGTTGCAAATATAGCACGTTCTCAATAATTTTTGGTGGGCCCAGATGTTAAGCTGTACAAACATAAAGGGAAAATCATATAATCCTAAACATATTTTACTACAATTTCTTCCTAAGCAATGATTAGAAAATATCAAGTTGGGTATTATACAGCTTAGAAAATGTTGGCACCCTGATATTAGATGATCCAACTAATGCTTAGAACAATCTTAGATAATTAGCTATTCTAAATATCTTTCTACAATATGATGAGAAAATATCAAGTGGGGTTCACTTATTTAATGGTGATTTTTGTTAGTATAGCATAAAATGATATTATTCGACCATACCAGTCAGTGGATCACGCAGGATTAAGCAGTGTCGATCTATTATCACAATTCAGTTCGTATGTGCGTTTGAGTCTGTAGAAGTTATAAGCGTTACGTTTTGTTCAATATTAATGTTTACTTTGTATAATTTGCAAGTGTTGTCGGCCTACAATATATACACAAGACTACATTGGAACTATGGCATTATTCTGGCCTTGTAGTTTTAGCCTCTTTGATTCTACTATTGCGGAGACAGCCATGCCAACAATCGTGAGCACGTGCCCAACCCCAATGCTTCCTTAAGGGTATGAGAGTAAAATTGGTGAATTTCGCAAGAAAAGGGCAGAGTGTCTGTCTATGAAAGTAATGGTAATAGAAGTAAACATCAGTACGAATATGATCATAGTACTTGCTGGGATCTTCGACATAGCCCGTTTGACTTAGCTGATTTAGAGTAGCTGATAAGCATTAGGTGCTGAAAAGCACTTTTAAGTGCTGAAACTGATTTAATAAATAAGCAGTTACGTGTTTGGATAAAAGTGCTGAAATTAGTAATAAGCAGCTAAAACTATTTGATTAAAAAGTGCTGATAAGCTATTTTTATGTTAAAATGACTTAAATGACCTTATAACAATTTACACTACTAAAAACGTCATTTTCTTCAAAATTTTAGATTCTACATAGATTCAAATACAAAAATAACCTATTTATCATGTTATTTTAATTATAAAAATGATTAGATTATATCTTTTTTTATAAATATAAGGGCAAAGGTCAAAATTGCCCCTCTACTATTGTTTATTGGTTACTTGTGCCACCCGTTACACTTTTCGGCCATTCTCGTCCCTGCCATTAATGAAGTTTGAAAAAATACCCCTAACCCTAACGTTTTGACACTGTGGCAGCTGACCACATCAATTTTATCCATGTTAGCTGCCAAGTCATTAATTAATCACACCAAAGATCCTTCCTACAAGCTCTATTTTCAGCTAAGAATCAAAATTTAGAAGGGACTCCAAAGGAGGAGAGGTTAAAACCAAGGGACGCATGTCAAACTTAATCCTATTGTAATCATTTTGATTTTCTTCAGTAGTTGGTTTCTTGTGTTTCTTTTTTCTTTCATTTCGGACAAAATTCGAATCATTATTTTTTTTACTAATTATTTAGATATATAATTTGGTTTAATCAATTGTATATCATTAAAATTTCACCAGATTTTTTCTTTATGGGCATGTAATTAAAATCAAACAAGTTACTCACTTGGCGTATGTTTAATTCGCGAATTTTGCTCACTGTACAAATGGATGGCTTAAAAGGATATCTTCTAATACCCCCTTTTTTTTTTGTACAGATCTATGTATGTGTGCGTGTTTTCCCCTGACTTTGGCATTTTGTCGAGCACCTGGCATGGTCGACTCTGCAGAATTTGTTTTCTTCGGATTCGAGAAGATTGGCACTTTGTTGTTGTCGTTTGACGTGTTGGGAGCAATCTCCTCATCCGCAGAAATTATTTCGCATTAGTTTTGGTCGATTTGGACGGTAGTTTTGGTCGATTTGGACGGCTGGAACTCCATTTCCGGCCACCTGGTGCTCATCGGAGAGTTGCAGAGGTTTGGGGACGACAATTGGCACGGTGGAATAGCTAGTATGAACTAAATGAAGTGGCCGGAAATTTCTTTTTGTTCATGATAATTGTGGCCCTCTCTATAGCTGTTGTACGAGGATTCAGTTCAAGAATCAAGTATGGGATTTTACTCGCAGACACTAATATTAATCCCGTTTAGTTTTGAACTTTGGTCAAAATGGTCCTTATAAACAAACGTGCCAAAACAATACTGAAAGTGAATTGCAGCAATTACCTAGCTTATGTCAGTATGTGCCAAATCGGATTTGCTGCCGTCTTGGTTTGGATTAATTTTGAAATAAAATCAAAAACCCATTTCGGGTTTTCATGTTCACATATCTGAATATTTAATAGATGTTCAGTGATTTATTGTTTAAATCTTCTAAAAATTATTTATTTGTGTTAGATTCAGAGTTTAACACTTATTTCATCAAGATTTAAGAGAAGAAAACTTGAAAAGTCCATTTCTAAATAGTGAAAAGAGTTGAAGAACTCTTCAAGTTCTTCAAAATCTGGAAAAGTCCTTGTGAAAAAAAATGAGAACAATAGTTGTTGATGTTTTCTGGTAATATGAAGTTACTTGAATCCCATTTGGGATTGTTTGGTTGTAACGGTGGTTGGAGAGACGGCAATGATGTCGGTGGTGAAGGCTCTTGTTATTCGTTGAGCTCAACTGAAATGGAGTCTGTAGGGTTTTAACTTGGTGTGATTAATCAATGACTTGGCAGCTGACATGGATAAAATTGATGTGGTCAGTTGCCACAGTGTCAAAACGTTAGGGTTAGGGGTATTTTTTCAAACTTCATTAACGGCAAGGACGAGAATGGCTGAAAAGTGTAACGGGTGGCACAAGTAACCAATAAACAATAGTAGAGGGACAATTTTGACCCTTTGCCCTAAATATAATTTATGTTATGATAAGTATACAATCATAAATTAGAATAAGTGGGTTATAAATTGTTAGTAGAGTGTATTTGTAAAATAATTCTGGAAATATAAATGAGTATAAACAGAAATGAACATAAACAGAAATGACATAAAACCAATTCGAGCCCACTGAATTCACAGTGTTTCCTTAAGGAATTTAATCCCCTCTTAGTACCCAAGGTTATGGATTATTTCCTCCCAGGATAGAACGAATTACACACTGGTGTAGTGGTACTTCAAACCCTAGTGTTTCAGCGAACACAAAGTTCGGTAGCAAATCACACTTACTTTTTGCTTTGTTTGATGCTAAAAGTATGCAGAAGAAGGAGAAGAAACTCAGAAAATCGTAGTGAAATTCTGAGCAGAATAGTGTTGTATTTATAGCCAAAGTTAGGCTGAAATCTGAAGAGGGTGCAACTCTTCAGAATGGCTGTTTATGCAAAACGCCCACAGCATAAATGTCATTACATAAATGGCCATTTACTCAATAATAAAGAGGGAAAATAAAGAGGGAAAATTGAAGAGGGTAGTTACTTTTCTGTTACCAAAACAGAAAAACGGATTGGATTTAATATTAATATTTAATATTAATATTTTGTTATTAAAACAAATATTTAATAATATTTCTGTTAATATTTTACTATTAACAAATAAATTTGGTCCAAAAAGTTAATCAATCAATCGATCATTTGACCGAATCCGAAGCCGTAGCCGTAGCCGTAGCCGTAGCCGTAGCCGAAGCCGA
>NW_017671884.1:156926-161142 GCF_001879085.1 Nicotiana attenuata
TGTATAGTATATATATGTAGATATAGTATATTCGATATAATATTACCTAATACGCTTATACTTAGTGCATAGTATAGCGTAAGTGTATATATATATATATATACATATATATATATATATACATATATATATATATACACGAAACAATTTCCGTAATGAGAAGGGACGACGGGCGACGGCTATAGAGCCTGTTTGGATGGGCTTAAAAGCTGGTCAAACCAGCTTTTAAGTCCTTTTTAACTTGTGGAAGTGTTTGGCAACTAAAAAAAGAGCTTAAAAAAAGTTAAAATCTGCTTAAAAAAAGCCAAAACCAACAAGTTGGGTAAAATCAACTTTTTTTAAATTGGCTTAAAAACCATACTGCTTTGACCAAGGATATTACATTCTTATCCCTTATAATTTTTCTTAATCCCGAAATTACCCCTAAGTTATCAGAATTTCCCTTCCAATTGTTTTTCCGCCGGAGTTTCTGCGTCGGTGAAGTTGACCACCAGTTCCCGTCGGCCACTTACCTTCTCCTCCGATCTCCTTTTCCGGCGAAATGCAGTTGTAAGTTTCGCCGCCCTCTTTCTCTATCTCTCTCTCTCGATTTATACAGAACAACTAACTATTTTATTCTATGATATTTTATTGTGGTAAAACACGAATTGAAAATTCAATTGAGCATTCCATTGTATAAAGAAAACATGAACTCCGATTTTTATAGTTTCTTTGTGATTTTTACTAGTAGTTATTATGGTGGCTGGCTTATAAAAATTATCTTAAAAAATCAATTAAATTAAAATATAAATTATTTTTTATTTACATTAATTGTGAATTAAATATATTGTAGTAATCAGCTCCTTTTTAATATCAACAACTTTAAGGATATTTCTGTCTTTTTAACAAAAAAAGTGCTTATCAGCACTTGCTTACCAAACACTTCAGCAACTTTTTTTAAGCGTCAGCACTTTTACCCAAATAGGTAACTGCTTATTTATAAAATAAATTTCAGCACTTAAAACTGCTTTAAGCACTTGTGCTTAAAAGCTACTTTTTTCCAGCTAATCCAAACGGGCTCATAGTATCGGAGAAAATAATTTCAGAATCAGGTATCATAGCTATACTATGATAAGATTCAATTTGCTAATGATTACGGAAGACAATATTAATTTGATAGTAATTGAATAGTAGTGGAGTTAAACAAGATAATATGAGAATTCAGATATTATACTGAAACGTAGAATTAAATTTCCTTGCATACTACAATCTGCTTATTTAATTAGCTAGAAAATTGTTAGCCAATTAGTGGAAGTAATAGTTAAGTGATGAGTGGGGTAATGATTATGTCAATGATGACATAAATCATTTAGTAATATTTATATTTGGATGGAATTTAGGAGTTCGTTTGAAAAATCTTGTTCAGTTACTTTTGCTATTTTTAATTAGGGGATATAACTCACTATGCCGTGATAGGAAGCATTCATAAGAAAATAATGTTATTAATATTTTGAAGAACTGGAGTATAAGCTAATGTGATGCTTCTGAAGTCACTGTTGTGCCGATTTGTTTTGCACTGTTAAAGTGCTTTGTTTAATACTTAATAGTGTATAGATTTTATTTATTGGACTCGGGGTTACCTTTAATTTTGACTCGTTCTAAGATGATGATATTCACCTAGACTAATTAGGGCGTGTTATTCAATATTTTGAATAGATTGAGGGCATTGGAGGCCGTTTGGTTGGTGTACTAGACGTTGCAAGGTTGGGAAACTCCAATAACGAGGTAAGCGAGACTTTAAGCTTTGATGCTTGCTTTTCCAAAACCCATTTTTGAAAGTATGTTTTTCTTTCTGCCTGGTCCATGTGTTGGGACGAGCGTGCGCTTGGCAGAATCGGTGGTCCTTGACCAGCCGCAAATATATATTTGATGTTTTAGACGTCAATACCACACAAGAGGGGGGGGGGGGGGTAATTTGTGTGGTACCTAATTTTCGCACTAGAAGAACCTGGTTCTTCTAGGTGTTCTAACTTCTACTGTTTGCGGAATTAAAATACAGAAATAAAGAACACAGAGATTTTTACGTCGAAAACACCTGTCTCAAAAAGGTGAAAAAACCACGACCTACTACTCAGTAGGATTTTCCCAAACTTCCACTAAACTTCAATGAGCCAAATACAGCATTTACAAAACTCTTTGTAAACCTAAGGATTAACTTTAATCCCAGTGTAGCACACAGCCTCAACTGTTGCGACACTTTTAAGTTAACTCTAACTTGAATACTCAATGCACCTAATACAATTGCTTCTAAGAAAGCTGGAAAGGTACAATGTTAAAACACCTACTACAATTGAACTAGAAATAAAGAAAGACACAATGGAATTGGTTCTTCACACTTAGTTCTTGTAGTTTCAGATTTGCACACTTGTATCACACACAAATTTCTTGCAACAATCGCCTAGCTCTTTTGCTCTCAATTTGGTTTAACTTCAGCTTATGTGCAATCACCTGTAAAAGAGAACAATCGTTATATTTATAGAGTTAGTAATCAGAGTTTGATAAGAACTCGAATTGTGGATCCTTTGACAATTCGAGTCCGAGAACAACTCTAACTCCAAATCCATATTCTTGATCCGGATGTAATTCTCTTTTCATAAGGAGACTTCAACTCCTTATCCTATATGCAATCTTTTCGATCAGTTCAGAAGATATTCATCAAGATATTGCTACTTGATCTCAAGAACTTATCTTCTTCACGTGCATCTCATGTGTATGGGTCATAACAACTGTGTCTCCTTAGATGAACCTGGTCCTTTACTGAGTTCGTTTGTCATTCTTCGAAACTTCAACTGATCTTGGGCCAACAAGTTCCCCCTTTTTGATGATGACAAACTCTGTGCTTTTACTGATTATAGAACCTGTGGAACTCAGCTAAAATATCATTACTTACTTATCATTAAGGGCCAGATTTAATTAGGTCATAAACATCACTGTTCAGAAAATAAACACAATTTCTTTTAAAGCACAATCTTCCCCCTTTTGGCATCATCGAAAAGTTGCATAAATATGTGAATCCCAGAATATTAATCATTACTCATGGCCACTGGGGCAACTGCAAGTGAAAGCATGCTTTAGATAATCAAAAATCAACTTGACAAAAATAACTATTAAGAGCAAAATCATCACAAAACAAGAGAAATGCAAAGTGTCATTGATAAGGCATTGCTTCTACAATACAATCCACAAAAAGAAAGAACAAAAACTACCAACCATGAGCAAAAATAAGAAAAATCCCTAATCTGGGTCACTGGAGGTAAATGAAATGGTTCAGAACTAGGACAAAGATGGCTAAGGCTTAGAAGAACTGGAGGGTTGGGATTGGAGTAGGTTAAGCATTGTTTGTAGCATCCCTTCACTCTTTTCCTTTTCTTTTGCAAGTTCTGCTTCAGCCCAATCCTTCTTCTNCAGACTCATCAATGAAGTCTGTTAAGAGTTCAGTTAGCCTTTCTTTAGACAAGAATTTGATCTTGTCTTTGAGATGAAGAATACTTACCTCTCGTTCATCCTCTGATTCTCCAATGGCCATTAGAGCTTGATCCTCCTCAGCTTCATCTTCAGAGTCTTCATCTGATGTTTCTCCCCAAGCAGCAACCATAGCCTTAGTTGAACCTTTGTTTCTTTTTGGTTGAACCTGTTCCTTCTTCCTGTTTCTTCTTTCAGCTCTTTCTTACTTCCACTCAATCTCCCATTGAGGACAGTTTTTGATCATGTGATCAGTCTTACCACACTTGTAGCAGCCTTCATTGATCTGTTTCTCCGGAGCTCTTGTTTTGTTGAAGTTTGTACTTCTTGAAGCACCCTTTCCTCTCATCAGATACTTTTTGAAATCCCTAGTGATCATGGCTACTTCATCATCTTCTAAATCTGCACCTTCAGTGATTCTGAGAGCTAAACCTTCTCTCTTTTTTGGGGGTATCCATCTTCATTGTTTGTCTCCTCATTTCATAGGCAGTTAAGTTCCCAATTAGTTTATCCAGCCTAAGGGTAGCAATACTCTTGGATTCATGGATGGCAGTGATCTTGCTTTCCCAAGTGACTGGCAGAACTCTTGTCAGAATCTTTTCAACCTTGTCTTCTTCAAGTATGGTCCTTCCAAGAGATTTAAGCTCATTAGTCAGAGTAGTGAAATGTATCTAATCTCCAGAAAGTCTAACAACGAAGAAAATACAGGAATGTT